>NW_027195236.1:142500-162500 GCF_038502225.1 Cherax quadricarinatus
TAACCTCTTATGAATATTTATTATTAAGGAATAACATAATACGTCTTATAGTCTGCCACAAAGATTAAGAGAGAGAGAGAGAGGGAGAGAAGTGAAGAAAATGGAGGGGAGATAAAGAGAGGGATACAAGAAAGATTACATCTCTTATTTAGAGAGGAGAAATAAGAATAAGAAAGATAAAGAAGTCAAGAAAGAAGAGAAGACACCTCATAGGTTTCTGTGGAGATATAAACAAGCGTGTTCTTATGTTCTTAAGAAGGGGAGGAGGGGGGATAAAGATGGAAGCAAGGCAGAAGAGGAGGCTAGTTGGGGAGAATAACAGCTGAGGGGGGAGGAATAAAGATGGAAGCAAGGCAAAGAGGAGGCTAGTTGGCGAGGATAACAGCTGAGGGGGGAGGAATAAAGATGGAAGCAAGGCAGAAGAGGAGGCTAGTTGGCGAGGATAACAGCTGAGGGGGGAGGAATAAAGATGGAAGCAAGGCAGAAGAGGAGGCTAGTTGGGGAGGATAACAGCTTAGGGGGGAGGAATAAAGATGGAAGCAAGGCAGAAGACGAGGCTAGTTGGGGAGGATGACACCTCCCTATACTTATGTGACCATATTGTAGAGAGATGCACCAGCTGCTCTTAACACCAGTTCTCTCCTACAGTTGTGACATCATAAATGTTACAACATATTTATAAGTCGTCTTGGAATTTATGATATTTCTTTCACATAGATGGATTCTTAAACAACAGATACAGTTAAATCTTTTAGTGAACACCGTAGCAACTAATATATGTAAGAGAATATAACACATATATTTTGAGTTGTATATTAAAAACACAGATGTATATAAGAACAAGTATTTCACTCATACAAAAACTATATTGTATACACTAAATAGGTACTATTAAATAATGAATTCGATACATAATATATTTTAACAAATATCTCATTAATTCTCCCTCTGTAATATTATCTTCATTAAAAAAAAAAAATACGATTTTACCATATTTACTTATACAAGAACTTAATTCACATGTATCTTATACAAAATGTTCTGTCTGTATCTGTCTCAGTGCTGGTGGAAATGATATTGGGAAGGGTAGGAGAGAAGAGCTGCTAGATAAGTACAGGTCAGCTATAGATTTCATTAAGTCTAAGGGAGGGATCCCAATCATATGTAGCATCTTGCCTAGAAGGGGAGTAGGAAATGAATGGTTGTCTAGGGCAATTGGTGTAAATTGCTGGCTAGACAGATACTGCAAGGAACTTGCAATCCCATTCATTGACAACTGGAACAACTTTTATGGCAAACATGATATGTATGCAAGGGATGGGGTACATCTCTCTGGGGCTGGGGTGGTAGCACTTGCAGACTCGATTGAGAAGGCCATTGGTGAAATGCCTATTTTAAACTGATGGAAGATAGAGGTATGGGTGTGTGTGGGAAACAAGCAGGTTGCAACACTTGGGTTGGAAACAGTAAATGTATAAAAGGCATTCAGCATGAAGTTATAAATAAAGACAATAGATCAGGTCAGCAAACAAAGGGGGACAGCAGAGGGCAGCAAGGGACTAGCTCCCTTAAGGTTTACTATACTAATAGCAGGAGTGTAAGAAATAAGATAGATGAGCTAAGATTAATTGCAAGTGCAGGAAACATAGATATTATTGCTATAACAGAGACCTGGCTCAATCTGAAAGATAGAGAGATGCCCTCTGAATGTCACATACAAGGCTATAAATTATTCCACACTGACAGGGTCAACAGGAAAGGTGGTGGAGTAGCGATGTATGTCAGAGACAATTTAAATTGTTGTGTTAGACAAGATATTAAATTAGAAGCGTCAGCCACTGAATCTGTTTGGTTACAGCTTCTCGAGGGCCGAGAAAAACTAATTTTGGGTGTGATTTACAGGGCCCCAAATCTTGATAGGGAGTGCAGTAAACTTCTATGGGACGAAATTCGTAAGGCATCTACATACGAAAATGTTGTGCTAATGGGAGATTTCAACTATAGACAGATTGACTGGAGAAATTTGACAGGAAATTTAGAGTCAGGTGACTTTCTTGATACGATCCAGGATTGTTTTTTAAAACAGTTTGTGACAGAGCCAACTAGGGGAAATAACCTCCTTGACTTGGTTCTTGCCAGTAGGGAAACACTAATTAATAATCTTGAGGTTAATGATGAGCTTGGGGAAAGTGATCACAAATCACTCAGTTTTAATATATCATGGAATTCCCCTAATAATGGCAATCAAATCTCCGTCCCTGACTTTCGCTTGGCTGATTTCATAGGACTGAAAAATTACTTAGGTGGGCTGAACTGGAATGACCTGACTAAGGGTCAGGTAGGTGGTGATGGTTGCCGATATGATGCTTTCCAGGGCATAGTTCTAGCTGCTCAGTCAAATTATGTTCCAAATAGGGAAATCAGATCAAACAAAAATGATCCTAAATGGATGAACAATAGATTAAAATATCTGATTGGTCAAAAGAGAGGCATATATAGGCAAATCAAAAGAGGAGAGGGGCAATTGAGAAATCGATATATTCAGTTAAAGAGAGAAATAAAAAAGGGAATTAGAAAAGCAAAAAGAGATTATGAGGTTAAAGTTGCAAGAGAATCGAAGACTAACCCAAAAGGATTCTTTCAGGTATACAGAAGTAAGATCAGGGACAAGATAGGCCCACTCAAAAGTTCCTCGGGTCAGCTCACTGACAGTGATAAGGAAATGTGTAGAATTTTTAACACATACTTCCTCTCAGTTTTTACACAGGAGGATACCAGCGATATTCCAGTAATGATAAATTATGTAGAACAGGACGATAATAAACTGTGCACTATTAGGGTCACAAGTGACATGGTCCTTAGGCAAATAGATAAATTAAAACCTAACAAATCCCCAGGCCCTGATGAACTGTATGCAAGGGTTCTAAAGGAATGTAAAGAGGAGCTTAGCACACCTTTGGCTAATCTTTTCAACATATCACTACAAACTGGCATGGTGCCAGATAAGTGGAAAATGGCAAATGTGATACCTATTTTCAAAACAGGTGACAGGTCCTTAGCTTCGAACTATAGACCAATAAGCCTAACCTCCATAGTGGGAAAATTTATGGAATCAATAATTGCCGCGGCAGTTCGTAGCCACCTTGAAAAGCATAAATTAATCAACGAATCTCAGCATGGTTTTACAAAGGGGCGTTCCTGCCTTACGAATTTATTAACTTTTTTCACTAAGGTATTTGAGGAGGTAGATCATGGTAATGAATATGATATTGTGTATATGGACTTCAGTAAGGCTTTTGACAGGGTCCCACATCAGAGACTATTGAGGAAAATTAAAGCACATGGAATAGGAGGAGAAATTTTTTCCTGGATAGAGGCATGGTTGACAAATAGGCAGCAGAGAGTTTGCATAAATGGGGAGAAATCAGAGTGGGGAAGTGTCACGAGCGGTGTTCCACAGGGGTCAGTGTTGGGCCCCCTGCTGTTCACAATCTACATAAACGACATAGATGAGGGCATAAAGAGCGACATCGGCAAGTTTGCCGATGACACCAAAATAGGCCGTCGAATTCATTCTGACGAGGACATTCGAGCACTCCAGGAAGATTTGAATAGACTGATGCAGTGGTCGGAGAAGTGGCAGATGCAGTTTAATATAGACAAATGCAAAGTTCTAAATGTTGGACAGGACAATAACCATGCGACATATAAACTAAATAATGTAGATCTTAATATTACGAATTGCGAAAAAGATTTAGGAGTTCTGGTTAGCAGTAATCTGAAACCAAGACAACAGTGCATAAGTGTTCGCAATAAAGCTAATAGAATCCTTGGCTTCATATCAAGAAGCATAAATAATAGGAGTCCTCAGGTTGTTCTTCAACTCTATACATCCTTGGTTAGGCCTCATTTAGATTATGCTGCACAGTTTTGGTCACCGTATTACAGAATGGATATAAATTCACTGGAAAATGTACAAAGGAGGATGACAAAGTTGATCCCATGTATCAGAAACCTTCCCTATGAGGATAGACTAAGGGCCCTGAATCTGCACTCTCTAGAAAGACGTAGAATTAGGGGGGATATGATTGAGGTGTATAAATGGAAGACAGGAATAAATAAAGGGGATGTAAATAGTGTGCTGAAAATATCTAGCCTAGACAGGACTCGCAGCAATGGTTTTAAGTTGGAAAAATTCAGATTCAGGAAGGATATAGGAAAGTACTGGTTTGGTAATAGAGTTGTGGATGAGTGGAACAAACTCCCAAGTACCGTTATAGAGGCCAGAACGTTGTGTAGCTTTAAAAATAGGTTGGATAAATACATGAGTGGATGTGGGTGGGTGTGAGTTAGACCTGATAGCTTGTGCTACCAGGTCGGTTGCCGTGTTCCTCCCTTAAGTCAATGTGACCTGACCTGACTAGGTTGGGTGCATTGGCTTAAGCCGGTAGGAGACTTGGACCTGCCTCGCATGGGCCAGTAGGCCTTCTGCAGTGTTCCTTCGTTCTTATGTTCTTAAATGAGTGGGCGTGGGTGGGTGTGAGTTGGACCTGACTAAGTGAGTTGGGCCAGTAGGTGACTTGGACTTGCCTAACATGGGCCAGTAGGCCTGCTCAGTGCTCCTTTCGTTATGTTCTAAAAGACTTAGGTTCAAGCGTTTGGATCCCTAAAGGTATATTTATACACAGCCTAAGTTTGTTGGTGGAGTCATGCAGTACTAGGTTCTCAATAGCGAGTTTAATCTATGTTTATTTGCACATACTCTAAAAATTATAGAGAAAGCATATTAATGTATTAGGACCCTAATTCATTATTTCAGAGTGAGTATCAAGTTAGTATATTTGTAGGAAGGTTATTTACATATTAGCCACTAGTTAAAGGTACTTAAATTCACTATTTAGATATTTATTGGACAAAAATGTTTTAAGAAGTCAACTTCGATATTTTGTAGGAACATCGTAAGAACTAGCATCATTTTTTTTAGGACGACAGCAAGAACTTATAAAAATTTTGAACTACATATAGTATACATTACGTGTAATAAAACATAAGAGCTTTTAGGAATATGCATTACTTTTAAAGAAATTTTATATTTAGTAACAAATATTATCTCAAGGAAACATAACAAAAACATACCAAAATTTAGGGAAATTCATTATTTTATGAAATTCCCAAAACTTATTTTTTTTAGTACACCCATTACGACTAAGAAAACAATGAAGAACTTTTAGGAGCATATACGTTGCATTTAAAGAAACAATATTAGTAAGGAAATTTATATAAATTTATAATACTTGTTTTAGACACAAATATACAATGGAAAGTATAGCAAGCTTTGGTTGGGATTTAAAGCGTAACTTTTTACATTAGACAAAAAACACATTGATCCCTAAAATAGGGATTAAGGTAAACTCATCAGGTTACGTTAGGTTGGTCAGGAAACAGGACAAGTGTTTCCTGATGCGAGTTTTAGTCATATGATCACCCACAGCTGGAGCTTTTGGTCAGCTGACCGAGGCCTTCCACTAGCCTACCCGTCCACCCCTTAAAAAATTATGGTTTTAATTCTCATCACTGATGCAGTGGGAGAAATACTGAAGGGTAAATTCTGTGTGAACTTTAGGGAATACGTATATATATATATATATATTATATATATATATATATATATATATATATATATGTATATATATATATATATATTTGTATATATATATATATATATATATTTGTATATATATATATATGTCGTGCCGAATAGGCAGAGCTTGCCATCTTGGCTTAAATAGCAACACTCATCTTGCCACATAAGACAAGCGAAAATTTGTGTATGCAATAATTTCGCCAAAATCATTCTAAACCAAACGAGAAAAATATATTTCATTGTGTTTGTTTAGTATTAAATTACTGTAAACGTTTTTAAAATATATTTAGTAGGATTAGGCTAAAATAAATTGCGCTTGTTAGAATAAAGTTAGGTAAGTTTTCTAAGATTCTTTTGGTGCAAAATTAAATTTTTTTACATTAACATCAATGAAAAAATATATCTTTAAACGTATAAGATAAATTTTTAGAAAGGACTTAATTTTAAATAAGTTCTCGCTAATTGACCAGTTTTACATATTCGGCACGACATATACATAATATATATATACATGTATATATATATATATATATATATATATATATATATATATATATATATATATATATATATATATATATATATATATATATATATATATATATATATATGTCGTACCGAATAGGCAGAACTTGCGATCTTGGCTTAAACAGCAACGTTCATCTTGCCATATAGGACAAGTGAAAATTTGTGTATGCAATAATTTCGCCAAAATCATTCTGAACCTAACGACAAAAATATATTTCACTATGTTTGTTTAGTATTAAATTATTGTAAATAAATCTAAAATATATTTAGTTGGGTTAGGCTAAAATAAATTGTTCTTGTTATAATAAGGTTAGGTAAGTTTTCTAAGATTCTTTTGGTGCAAAATTTAATTTTTTACATTAACGTTAATGAAAAACATATATCTTTAAACGTATAAAAGAAAATTTCAGAAAGGACTTAATTTTAAATGAGTTCTTGCTAATTGACCAGTTTTACATATTCGGCACGATATATATATATATATATATATATATATATATATATATATATATAAAAAATAGTTTAAAAGATGGGGTGGTAGGGGAAGTGGAATATTCAAATGGCTTCAGGAAGAAATCCAAATATTCTTCCTTGAAGCTTTTTTTTCCACTTCTCCGAGGCTATGGGTCCCACAATTTACACCAGAGGTGGACCCCATCTATAATAAATATATATATATATATATATATATATATATATATATATATATATATATATATATATATATATATATATATATATATATATATATATTATGGTTAGTATATCTCCCTTGATGTGTATGCATTGAGATGAACAATGCATGTACATGTGGAGGGATATATATATATGATGAGGGTCCCCGGGACAGTTCTAGAGGTGGTACCTCCCTATATATATATATATATATGTATATATATATATATATATGCAAAACAACCACTCTGAAAGAATAGAGAAATTCCAAGCGCTTTCGTGACTACTCACATTATCAAGGAACTATGTATATATATATATATATATATATATATATATATATATATATATACATATATATGCATATATATATATATATATATATATATATATATATATATATATATATATATATATATATATATATATATATCACTATATACACTAATAGTTTATTTTAATCTCAATAAACCCATATTTGGGATAAAAGTATTTTTGACTGGCGGTGGACAGGTGGTACGCAGTCTTAATGACCCTCGTGTGTCGACAGGTTTAAAATGCAAATAACCAACCTAACCTAGACACAATATATGGTAAGAAGGCTATAAATGCGGCCTTTATTAGTGCAATGTTTAACCCTCCGGGAGGAGGGGCTTCATCACGTACATAGAACATACCAGAATAGTTCTTCTTAAGAAACATTGTTATTATTATTATTATTATTATTATTACTATTATTTGTAGCAGTAGTAATAGTAGTACTTTGTCATCCTCCTTTGTACATTTTCCAGAGAATTTATATCCATTCTGTAATACGGTGACCAAAACTGTGCAGCATAATCTAAATGAGGCCTAACCAAGGATAGTTCTTCTTAAGAAACATTGTTGTTATTATTATTATTATTATTATTATTATTATTTGTAGCAGTAGTGTAATAGTAGTAGTAGTAATAAAATAGTAGTAGTAGTAATAAGAATAGTAGTAGTAGTAATGATAGTAGTAGTAGTAATAGTAGTAGTAATAGTAGTAGTAGTAATAATAGTAGTAGTAACAATAGTAGTAGTACTAATAGTAGTAGTAGTAGTAATAGCAGTAGTATCAGTAGTAATAGCAACAATATTATAGCTCTAAGCCCGCAGATTACACACCGCCTCCAAAATTGAAGGCTATCAGATTTGATCCAGGGAATGGGAGGGGTAACTCCAACCTTGGATCAAGAGCCCTTCACTAGCCCCAGGAGCCGCCCCCCTTCCCTTCCTTGAGAGGTAAATGAGCTAAGATTGACCTCTTGACGTGTTTATGTAATTCACGTGTGCCATCTTCATCATAGCTTCCTTCACTGCCTACTACTTATTTTTTTCTTTTTTTTCTGCCAATACAATACCACTTTCCTCTAAACATACCAGAGAGAACCAAAACGTTTATTAAATCAGACACCGGAGTGTATTGAAAGAGTTTTTTATCGGTATCGTTCACTGTAGCGGGGCTTGTGGAAACTGTGGGTAATTGTCATTGTTATTTAGCAACAACTGTGTCCTCTCCATGCTGGTACGCATGACCAGACCCGAGACGATGCCATGATGAATCCCTTTATGTTTTCCTCGTGGCTGAAAGGCGAGACTTAATACATGAATGATTGATTACATGGAGATATGTGGGTGGACGCATGGTACTGTCATCATCAGCTGTGGTCCAGTGCGAGTCTCACAGTGGTCGTGGGAGGACGTACGCCTCCGCTCTCTCTTGCTCCATTTCTTACTCCTGCCCGTATATTAATCAATATTTGCAACCAGTTGTTGTGTGCATTACGTCAGATGTGCAGAAATATGTTAGAGGAAGCCACTGTGGTGATGTGTATCTATTAATGCGTGAATATGTCACGGGTTGTTGACAATGGCTCGTACTCTGGCGTGTCACATGTAACTGAGAGCAAGAGTAATTCCTGTGACAGTAAGAGTGTTTCATGTGATGGTAAGAGTGATTCGTGCGATGGTAAGAGTGATTCGTGTGTTGGTAAGAGTGATTCGTGTCATTTCTTCATGGTATACGTTCACTTGTTCCTGGGAAAGTTGACCAGTGACTGGGTTGTTAAAAACGAGTGAGTATATCATGTTAGTAAGAGAAATTAAATGTTTCAAAAATAAGTTACAGGACTTCACGAGCTCCTTGTCTTAAGTATGTTGCGTGTGTGTTCGTTATGTGGTGGTGCTCAGAAACTGTCGTAATCCTGGAAGCTGTGGTGCTAGGAAAATTTCGTAATCCTGGAAGCTGTAGTGGTGGTGCTGGAAAAGTGTTGTAATCCTGGAGGTTGGGATGATGGTCATGGGAAGCTCTTGTGGTGCCAAGAAGCTGTGGTACTGCTGGGAAGTTGTATGGTAATCCTGTGAAGCTGTGGTGATGCTAGGAAGCTGGGTTGTGACCCTGGGGAGTTGTGGTGTACCCGGGGATTTGTGCAGGTGCAGGGAAGCTGTTTGCTGGTGCTGGGTAACTTTATGGTAATTCTTGGAAGCTGTATGATAATACTGGAAAGCTGTGGTAGCAGCGGGGAAACAGCAAGGTGTCAGTGGTGCCACAATCAATACTACCAGCCCGTTGTTGCGGCTGCAGCAGCAGCAGCCGCCTCGCTCCTGCTGGAGGTCACACCTAACTAGTACCCATAGTCCCAGTTAGGTTAAAATATACAGTGTTTTACAACTATAATGAAAAAGAAACATGTCTCGGTCCACATTTAATTTGTGTCAGTTTTAAGATTTAATCTTATTTTCTTTGTAGTCAAATGAGTGGAGTAGTCTTAATAATGGATTAGTGCGACTAAATTATTCAAATTGCAAATAACCTAAATTATACGATCATAGCAATTTTGAATTTACATAATGCAAATTAAACATCAGGGCAGTTATTTTCGCATAATCAAAAAATCAGGAGGACCCTGTTTGATGCTTAAGGTCAACCTAATGCACTGTATCAGTCAATTCGATAGAGTACCTAAATTACTTGTCTAAAATAGCAAAGACGAGCTTTGCCTAGTGTCTAACACATTAAAAATGTAGCAGTGTAAAGCTGAGCGAGCAAGGGATTGGGAAAGGTTTGAAAATAATTTATGCCTAGCCCAGAGGAGGTTGGCGAGGAGTTAAGACAGGCTATCCTTGAGATACACCACAGTCTTGGCCTTCAAGACCACACCCCAGGCCAGGTCTTCAAGATCACACCGGTTGAGGCAAATAGAAATATGTACATAAGTTTGTGTCGGTTCGTATCTGTCTGTACAGTTTTAATTTCTAGCTTAGTAAATAAAGCATTATTGATGTTAGTGTTAGGTGAAGAACGGCTTTCACGATCCTCGTACATTCAATAGGCCTTACCTAACTGTAAGCAAGTAGCTCCGCCGTTCACTCTACTTTCGAAAATATTTCTGTGCAATATACTATTACTGTTTGTCTATTTTGTGTAGTTTAACAAAATCTTGTCTAGCAGTTGATTTATGTCGAATTAATTTGAGGGAAAATCACTGTCATATCATATGATGAAAATAGTTTCCGCTAGCCCTATGATGAGGCTACAAAAAGCAAGTGTCCAGTATCATGATTTTGCAGGATAATCTAGAAGTTGGCGCTGTGGTAAGTTGAAATTATTTAGGAATGTATGTACTTAGATATTTCCTCTGGTATTGGGTAATATACACTAGCCATTTCATCTTTGTAGCATATTTTGTTTTCATGATATGATAATCAAGGGGAAAGCGCTAAACCCGTAGGATTATACAGCGCCTGTGGGGAAGGCTGTGGAAGGTATTCAGGCTTAACTAGGGGAAGTGGAGCACAGATCCAATTCCCTAGATCAAGAGCCCCTCAGATTTCATGGTAACCACCTTAGTATGTGATCCATGATATCAAGTTTTCCTTAAAAATAAAAAGATGAGTTTGGTTTTATCCATCATTAGAATCACTGACGCAAACAAAAGCATGAATCACTTGGAATTCCCATGACCTTGGTGGCAGGTGGTCATAATTTACCCCGGGGGACAGTAGAGTGCAGGGACCTGTGCTCGCTATGCACTCCTTGTTGCGGTGTTTTGAGAGAGCCTTATTGTGGTGCAGCATTCTTCACACAAAAGTTGCTTACTCTAGCAAAAGTCTTCTTCACACAAAAGTTGCTTACTCTAGCAAAAGTCGAGTACCATCAGAAACGTTACGAGAGACTTGTAACTCCAGCACATAATGCATCACACATTTGCCTGGCTTTTTCAGGATGTCTGGTGTTATTTTCACATGTCTCGACCCAGCACTTGTTCCAAAATGATTTGTTGTTATCCCCATTTTTTTAAGACTACAGCTTTCTGATGTATATTTGAGCCTAGCCACGGCAGCTATTACCGTGTGCGGTGACGCGAGGAATGTTTCGAGACCTTCACGGAACCACCATCACGTATTTTCATATTTTAGCATATTCGTCTGTTCCATGCAATAAGCTCTAATGCATTATAGATCTCAAAGCAATATTGATATATAGCTTGTAAAACTTTGACTGTATCTAACTAACTCAAGGCTGTCATGAGTTTAAAAATATGGATACATCAGCAGTGTGCTGCTGCCCATTGTCATAGGACAGTTACAGTGGGAACAAAAGTTAACTACAGTATGTTATGAGGGAGGAAGAGTTAGTTGGGGGTTGAGGGGAGGGAATAGTTGGTAGTTTATTTTTTTCCAAAATTGGATGCATCAACAATGTGCTGCTAGCTTATTCTAAATGAGTGGGAACAGAAGCTAAATATATTTCCCTGATATGTTCCATCATACAGGCTGGATTTCTTACATGCTGAAATTGTCGGCCTGAGCTGGGAAACTTCAGTAGGGGAAATGAGGGGCAGTCGGATAACTTTACTGATGAAACGCTTCGCCTACACAGTAAACTTCTTCGGTCAAATACAAAGGGAGTAGTAGTAATGAAATAAAGATGATGTAATCAGTCCATCAACCTTGGAGAATAAGTGAGGTATTCAGTCCGTCAGCCTGGAGAAGAGTTCAGCTTCATGGTCTGGAACGATGTGAGGCTGAAGCATTTGGTTAGGTAAGGTTCGTCAGAAAATAGGACAAGTGTTTCCCGACGCTGGTCTTAGATGATGACCCGCCGTTGGAGCTTCTAGTCATCTGACTGTGGCCTTTCACAGGCTTACCCCTCCACCCCTTTAAAAATTATGGTCATAGTTATAATCATATAGTGAGATATATTAGCTGAAGCATGAGAACGAAGTCTTAAATACTGTAGAAGGTAAAGTGGAAGATTTTGAAGACGTTGTAGGGGATGGGATCCACTAGTGGAAGTATAAGGTAGGTCCATATGGAATTCAACCCTTCTCACTCATAACTGGTAGATACGCGATGGGGAATGGAAGATGTCCTCTATACTAAGATAACGTTGTGCTGTAGTGTCTGACAGTATTGTTGAAAATAGTATAAAATATCGAGAAGTTGAAGACCTGTCGGTATTTAAAACTACTAGAGGAAGGGACAGCAGGGTAGCCTCACATGGGGAGGGACAGCAGGGTAGCCTCACATGGGGAGGGACAGCAACGTAGCTTCACAACATGGGGAGAGAGAGAGGAATCAACGTAGCTTCACAACATGGGGAGGGGAGAGGAATCAATGTAGCTTCACAACATGGGGAGGGGGAGGATACGTAGCCTCACACACCGTGAAGAGCGAGGGAAGAGTTGGGGTGGAACTGCTGCTAGTATTCCTGCTGGTGTAGTGTGTGTGTCAGTGTTTACCTAGGTGAGTTTGTGCGGGCTGAGCGCCAGGACAACGCCTCTTAACATTTGATCAGCTGAACGTCTTCTGAGTCTCACACTTGTGTATCCTTTCATGGGGTTAATTTGTTTTCCAAAGCCCATACTAAACCCGTGTGGGACATTCGATGCAAGATCTGGAGGCTCGCTCCACGGTACTCTAATGTCAGATAAGGTATCTGTATATAAATTTCATATATTTGCTCGCAACACAAAGAATTATCCAACATTATTGGCTTTTTTACTAAAGACGCCCATGACAGTATTAGAAGAGAATTTAATTTTTTTTTTAATCAGGGGCGGTGCTAAACCCGTAGAGGTCGTATAACATCAGGGAAATGGGAGGCTTTCAGGGTTCGATCCAAGAAAGGGGAAGGCAAGTCCAGTTTCTTGGATGAAAAGCCTCTCTGACATCAAAAAAACGCCTTAGCGGGATGCAGTAGGCCTACTGACGCATGATACACATGCGGTATGAGTTCCAGAACCCGGCCTTAGGCCAGGCTCATTTGGTGCTTGCCTGGTCAACCAGGCTGTTGCTGCTGCTGACCCGCTGACCCACATATCGATCTGTCACCTGATGAAGGCACTTGTCTAGTTTTCTCTTAAAGATTTGTACATTTGTCTCAGCTGTTTGATATCTGATAAGATGTTGAATAATCTGGGACCACAAACGTCGATACAGTGTTCCCTAATTGTATCCACCGCACCCCTGCTTTTCACTGGGTTTATTTTGCAATTCCTCCCATATCTCTTAACTCCATTGTGCAGGTTTGGGACAAGGCCCCTCTATACTTATCAGGTATAATGTATCAGGTGTCCCGTGGCCTGGTAGACAAAGCTCTTGCCTCACACTGTGTCCGTTGTTCGATTCCCGGCAAGGGTGGAAACATTAGGCGTGTTTCCTTACACCTAATGTCCCCGTTCACCTAGCAAGTAGGTACCTGGGTGTTAGCCGACTGGTGTGGGTCGTCTCCTGGGGGAGTCGACTGGTGTGGGTCGTCTCCTGGGGGACAAGATTGAGGACCCCAATGGAAATAAGAGTCCCTCGATGACCCACTACCTTGGGTTATCCTGGGTCGCTAACCCTCCGTGGTTAAAAATCCGAACAAAATTTTATCTCTTATCTCTCTTCCACTCCAGTGAGTACGTTTCGCCTGCACACTAGCCTTTTTCAGTGTAACAGAGGCATGAGGATGAAGATTTATACTAGAAACAGAGGAAGAAACAAGATGCAGCATTCGATGATATGGTCACCTATGGGAGGGGCCCACTAGTCAAACCAATAAGGTTGGCCAGATATATATATATATATATATATATATATATATATATATATATATATATATATATATATATATATATATATATATATATATGGTAGTAGGTTGGTAGACAGCAACCACCCAGGGAGGTACTACCGTCCTGCCAAGTGAGTGTAAAACGAAAGCCTGTAATTGTTTTACATGATGATAGGATTGCTGGTGTCTTTTGTCTGTCTCATAAATATGCAAGATTACAGGCATGTCTTGCTACTTCTACTTACACTTAGGTCACACTACACATACATGTACACGTTTATTTATACACACTCATCTGAGTTTTCTTTGATTTTATCTTAATAGTTCTTGGTCTTATTACTTTACCTTTATATCCATGGGGAAGTGGAATAAGAATCTTTCCTCCGTAAGCCATGCGTGTTGTAAAAGTCAACTAAAATGCCGGGAACAATGGGCTAGTAACCCCTTTTCCTGTAAAGATTACTAAAAAGAATAAGAAGAAAATTGTCAAAGTGGGAAGTCTGAATGTGCGTGGATGTTGTGCAAATGATAAGAAAGAGATGATTGTGGATGTTATGAATGAGAAGAAACTGGATGTCCTGGCTTTAAGTGAAACAAAGCTGAAGGGGGTGGGAGAGTTTCAATGGAGAGGAATAAATGGGATTAGGTCAGGGGTTTCAAATAGAGTTAGAGCTAAAGAAGGAGTAGCAATAATGTTGAAGGATAAGCTATGGCAGGAAAAGAGGGAATACAAATGTATAAATTCAAGGATTATGTGGAGTAAAATAAAGATTGGATGTGAAAAGTGGGTTATAGTAAGCGTGTATGCACCTGGAGAAGAGAGAAGTGTAGAGGAGAGAGATTCTGGGAAATGAGTGAATGCGTGGAGAGTTTTGAATCAAGTGTGAGAGTAATGGTGGTTGGGGATTTCAATGCTAAAGTGGGTAAAAATGTTATGGAGGGAGTAGTAGGTAAATTTGGGGTGCCAGGGGTAAATGTAAATGGGGAGCCTTTAATTGAGCTATGTGTAGAAAGAAATTTGGTAATAAATAATACATATTTTATGAAAAAGAGGATAAATATACAAGGTATGATGTAGCACGTAATGAAAGTAGTTTGTTAGATTATGTATTGGTGGATAAAAGGTTGATGGGTAGGCTCCAGGATGTGCATGTTTATAGAGGGGCAACTGATATATCGGATCATTATTTAGTTGTAGCTACAGTTAGAGTAAGAGGTAGATGGGAAAAGAGGAAGGTGGCAACAACAAGTAAGAGGGAGGTGAAAGTTCGGGCGAGATACAAGCGACTATTGGCAGAAAGGTGGGCTAGTGCAAAGATGAGTAGTGGGAGGGGGTTGAAGAGGGTTGGAATAGTTTTAAAAATGCAGTATTAGAATGTGGGGCAGAAGTTTGTGGTTATAGGAGGGTGGGGGCAGGAGGAAAGAGGAGTGATTGGTGGAATGATGAAGTAAAGGGTGTGATAAAAGAGAAAAAGTTAGCTTATGAGAGGTTTTTACAAAGCAGAAGTGTTATAAGAAGAGCAGAGTATATGGAGAGTAAAAGAAAGGTGAAGAGAGTGGTGAGAGAGTGCAAAAGGAGAGCAGATGATAGAGTGGGAGAGGCACTGTCAAGAAATTTTAATGAAAATAAGAAAAAAATTTGGAGGGAGTTAAACAAGTTAAGAAAGCCTAGGGAAAGTATGGATTTGTCAGTTAAAAACAGAGTAGGGGAGTTAGTAGATGGGGAGAGGGAGGTATTAGGTAGATGGCGAGAATATTTTGAGGAACTTTTAAATGTTGAGGAAGAAAGGGAGGCGGTAATTTCATGCACTGGCCAGGGAGGTATACCATCTTTTAGGAGTGAAGAAGAGCAGAATGTAAGTGTGATGGAGGTACGTGAGGCGTTACGTAGAATGAAAGGGGGTAAAGCAGCTGGAACTGATGGGATCATGACAGAAATGTTAAAAGCAGGGGGGGATATAGTGTTGGAGTGGTTGGTACTTTTGTTTAATAAACGTATGAAAGAGGGGAAGGTACCAAGGGATTGGCGGAGAGCATGTATAGTCCCTTTATATAAAGGGAAAGGGGACAAAAGAGATTGTAAAAATTATAGAGGAATAAGTTTACTGAGTATACCAGGAAAAGTATACGGTAGGGTTATAATTGAAAGAATTAGAGGTAAGACAGAATGTAGGATTGCGGATGAGCAGGGAGGCTTCAGAGTGGGTAGGGGATGTGTAGATCAAGTGTTTACATTGAAGCAAAAATGTGAACAGTATTTAGATAAAGGTAGGGAAGTTTTTATTGCATTTATGGATTTAGAAAAGGCATATGATAGTGGATAGAGGAGCAATGTGGCAGATGTTGCAAGTATATGGAATAGGTGGTAAGTTACTAAATGCTGTAAAGAGCTTTTATGAGGATAGTGAGGCTCAGGTTAGGGTGTGTAGAAGAGAGGGAGAATACTTCCCGGTAAAAGTAGGTCTTAGACAGGGATGTGTAATGTCACCATGGTTGTGTAATATATTTATAGATGGGGTTGTAAAAGAAGTAAATGCTAGGGTGTTCGGGAGAGGGATGGGATTAAATTATGGGGAATCAAATTCAAAATGGGAATTGACACAGTTACTTTTTGCTGATGATACTGTGCTTATGGGAGATTCTAAAGAAAAATTGCAAAGGTTAGTGGATGAGTTTGAGAATGTGTGTAAAGGTAGAAAGTTGAAAGTGAACATAGAAAAGAGTAAGGTGATGAGGGTATCAAATGATTTAGATAAAGAAAAATTGGATATCAAATTGGGGAGGAGGAGTATGGAAGAAGTGAATGTTTTCAGATACTTGGGAGTTGACGTGTCGGCGGATGGATTTATGAAGGATGAGGTTAATCATAGAATTGATGAGGGAAAAAAGGTGAGTGGTGCGTTGAGGTATATGTGGAGTCAAAAAACGTTATCTATGGAGGCAAAGAAGGGAATGTATGAAAGTATAGTAGTACCAACACTCTTATATGGATGTGAAGCTTGGGTGGTAAATGCAGCAGCGAGGAGACAGTTGGAGGCAGTGGAGATGTCCTGTCTAAGGGCAATGTGTGGTGTAAATATTGTGCAGAAAATTCGGAGTGTGGAAATTAGGAGAAGGTGTGGAGTTAATAAAAGCATTAGTCAGAGAGCAGAAGAGGGGTTGTTGAGGTGGTTTGGTCATTTAGAGAGAATGGATCAAAGTAGAATGACATGGAAAGCATATAAATCAATAGGGGAAGGAAGGAGGGGTAGGGGTCGTCCTCGAAAGGGTTGGAAAGAGGGGGTAAAGGAGGTTTTGTGGGCGAGGGGCTTGGACTTCCAGCAAGCGTGCATGAGCGTGTTAGATAGGAGTGAATGGAGACGAATGATACTTGGGACCTGACGATCTGTTGGAGTGTGAGCAGGGTAATATTTAGTGAAGGGATTCAGGGAAACCGGTTATTTTCATATAGTCAGACTTGAGTCCTGGAAATGGGAAGTACAATGCCTGCACTTTAAAGGAGGGGTTTGGGATGTTGGCAGTTTGGAGGGATATGTTGTGTATCTTTATACGTATATGCTTCTAAACTGTTGTATTTTGAGCACCTCTGCAAAAACAGTGATAATGTGTGAGTGTGGTGAAAGTGTTGAATGATGATGAAAGTATTTTCTTTTTGGGGATTTTCTTTCTTTTTTGGGTCACCCTGCCTCGGTGGGAGACGGCCGACTTGTTGGGAAAAAAATAAAATAAAAATATATATATATATATATATATATATATATATATATATATATATATATATATATATATATATATATATATATATATATATACACACACACCCTTGAAGTGGTAGATGTGAAGAGATGCAGCAGTTTAATATGTGGTCACATGTGGGCGAGGCTCACTGGTGAAAATAGGTTAGGCTCGTGGTCATTATTGGGGCCCTACCCCGTATGACCATGTCTTTGAATCCTACATCTTCCCTCCACTACTAGCTTCAGCATAAATCTCCATCTTCACAGAGCCGTATTAAGATTTTGCAGGCCCCTGGGCTACAGGTACTGTGAGGGCCTCGAGTGATATTTTTCAAAAGGCAAAAATGTTAAAGAAACATTCAGTGAACAGTCAACAGTTCATATATGTGATCTAATAACATACTAGAATAAACTTGCAACAGTAGCTGTGAACACTTTTCACTTTATCTCTGGAGGCACTCCGGCTGGCGGAGGCCCTTGGGCGGCAGCCCCTAAAGCCCATGTCTTAATCCGGCCGTCTTCATATTTCTGTAGTAGATTGACAAAACATGATATGCAGGCGAAACTCTCCATAGCAATAACCAGTTTGAAGGCCTTCATATAAAAATTGCGACTGCAAGTTTTCTATAAGGGTTCAGATCTCATGCTATTCCCGCATGCTGGAGAGTCGTTTGGGACAACATTGAGAGCTGCTTGGCGCGGCGGACAACCCAGGATCAATATGTCTGGAATATGTCTGGTAAACTTTGTCTTCCGCAACTTCGTCTGCGTGTGCACTCCCACAACTGGACTTGATGAAAGAATTTCCTACTATCTCTTAAGCAGGTAGAAGCAAACAAATTATATATATAAACAGTACTGGGGGCCGCTCCGGCGACATT
The DNA here is from genome assembly GCF_038502225.1 of Cherax quadricarinatus. Lineage (NCBI taxonomy): Eukaryota > Metazoa > Arthropoda > Malacostraca > Decapoda > Parastacidae > Cherax > Cherax quadricarinatus. The sequence goes on from NW_027195236.1 coordinate 161,050, forward strand.
ATTCATTATTGTACAAAATTTTTTGAACCTTGTCCTGTTTTTTTCGACACTCAGGCTCAGTTTGATCATTACTGGTTTAGTGTTTCCCGCTAAATAATTCGGAACACGACTGTGAAGGCTCCCGTTGCCCAAATCACATTGTACGAGAAAAAACACTGTGCTTCCTGGCTGCCGTACAGATTATATCCCGTATGTAATACACAGAACATAATCTGAAAGTTGGGGGTAGATAGGACTTGCCTCGCCTTCTGTTGCAGATGAGTTGTTTTTATTAAGCCATAAAAGGGCTGTCAAGAATGGAAAGGGGAAGGACTGGCGTATGATAGAGCGGGAATAAGGCTGAGTAAACAAGAAAAGAGACTTGAGAAATGTTAAGTGGCCTGACCACAATGGGTGGGTTTTAGTGTTTTTTGTTATTGACAGATGTGTTGGGTGTATCAAGTAAGTCCTGCTTATAAACTATTGAAAGAATTTCCTTCACATTAGCCTTATCTGCTCGTGTGAGACTTGTCAAATTAATATTTGACTATATCTTTTTCAGTTTTTTTTAAGCTTTATTTTTTTGTTGCGGTTTGTCCCTTGATATATTTTCAACGTGTTACTTGTATATTCTGTTAGAAAAAAAAATAACTAGTTATCTAGACCTATCTTCGTAACAGATTTTCGAAGAACTCGAAGTAATCCAACATGATGCGACGAGTCGTGTTGAAGCTAGAATGGTAACAAATAAATCAGCTTTGTTCCGTCTAGCCCAAAACAAAACGTTTAGCAGCGATGATGGCGGTCAGGGTTACCACAGAGCACAATAAGACCATGATATGTAGTTTACTTAACCACGTGGCGGTTTAGTTACACATTACTACAGGTACAGAGAGATGTCAAGAAGAGACCAGTCACTCCTGCATCGCTTCTGGCTAAGCTACCCCTAGTGCTGGGTGATAAGTGGTACCACACTACAAGAAAAACCACGAAGCTCAGTCTTCTTTACGTAAAGGAAGAATTATTTAAATTGCTTTTGTAAATATTTTCCCCAGTCACAGTCGAAAAAGAACATCATTTAGTTAGATTTAAATAATCTAGATCCACACGAGGAGTGGGAGTGTCAGTATTACAGCACAAACCCATCCACTACTGAGTCACTTCTGCAGTCAGGACCAGGATTCTCATTCATTTGTAGCATCCACAACAGAGTTGGTGCTGTCATCCTGACAGATGTCACTCTCATGACTTTTTTTTTCCGCCACGTTAATGGGATGGTGCTGCCATAGGTCTGCTAACATCACACCAGACTATCGCCAGTAAAGAGGATGCTGATGTTTTAAAGAATTCCTGGCTTGCAAGAAGTAAAGAATACACATCAGAAGACTGGCTGTTGTTTATCAAGGTCCGTGCCGAGTAAATCACATGAATGAATATAGCTGAGTGTGAATGTAGACCACATCTGACGAGCC
>NW_027195236.1:167500-257882 GCF_038502225.1 Cherax quadricarinatus
GAGTCACTATCTGAATTCATATTGTGCTGACCTCAGCAGTATCAAAGGCCCCCTCACATAGGGTACTGTGGGCGGCCAGTCAGTGTTACGAGAGGAGCGAGTGAGATAGGTACGGCTGGCAAGGGCTCTGTCCACATAACTGCAATTATACGTAATAACAGCCTACGTGAGTATTTCTTACCTAATCCACGTATCGAACTCCCACATGATAAATGGTGGCACCGGTGTGGAGCGTGGATTTACGTTTTTAAGGGTAATTCAAGAAGTTAGAAGGCTGTTGTGAGAGTAGCGGCAGGGTCAAAGGTGAATCTCCAGCCAGCCGCCTACTCCCCTCACAACCTCCAGCCAGCCGCTTATACCCTCACTCACAACCTTCAGCCTGCAAGCCTGTTGCAGCCGTTTCAAGCTTCCTGGCTTAGTTCGTGTGCTAATTGCTTCAATCTCCGAGGGGTTGACCCGGATTTTGCAATTAAGCCAGTCAGTAAGCCAGACTGTGGAAGTGAACGCCAGTCAGCCTATCATCCAGCCTGTCTCCTGTCATCCAACTGCTCCTCCGTGCTTTGTGCATCGTTACACGTCTTCCAGTCAGCCATTCTCGTGGGGTAAGCCAGTCAGCCAACCCAGCTTCTAACCCAGCTGAGAGAGAGAAGTAAGCCACGCAGTAAGAAGTAAGCCAAGTTCCTCTGAAGTATTGTCTGTATCGCTTTGTGCTCCCTGTTGGATGCTAAGAGTGGTTTTCACCATTCCTGTGGCATAGAGTGGTTTATCAAGCCACCTTCGTGGGTAGAGAGTGGAGTCCGCACCAGTGCGCGCCAGCAGAGTCACACCCACCACCCCCCCTCTACTCACCCCACCCACCACCACCACCACCACCCCCAGCCATCCACCCAACTACCAGTGGCGGTTTGCACCCTTGTACCGGGTCCTAGTACTGTTTTGGCTCACATAATTGGTCAAGAGATTGTAGCTGGCGCCACCGATAAAACCCAATTATGAGAGTTCCCCGGGAACGCGCATTTCTTCCGACAACAGTGTGAATGTAGGAGGCGTCATCACCCCTCACCGCCCGTCTACACACAGACACACACATACACAGACACACACATACACAGACACACACACACACAGACACACACACACAGACACACACACAGACACACACACACACACACACACACAGACACACACACACACAGACACACACACAGACACACAGACACACCACACACACACACACACACACACACACACACACACACACACACACACACACACACACACACACACACACACACACACACACACACACACACACGCGCGCGCGCCTGCGCAGACACACACAGACACACACACAGACATACACACACACACACACACACGCGCGCGCGCGCAGACACACACACACACACACACACACACACACACACACACACACACACACACACACACACACACACACACTACCTAGGTACTGTGATGTCCAGGATTCGTTTAGGTTACTTTTATATATAGAAGAGTGTGGTTCAAAAGACGATACAGACGTATGTTCATAGTGTATCGCAATACAACGAACAAATGGAAGTATCTCTGAGAAAGCTCTTGATTTGATATCGGTATAGAAAATCTGATGGAGTTACACATAGGATTAATTTTTAGCTTTCTTACTGCACTATCAGTTGCGACTATTGATAATGTAACTTAAGCTTGACTGACTCAGTAATCTGTCCGTTATTTTGTTTAACAAGTTTTAGAAAAAATTCTGTACCATTTCACCTAGCTTCAGTAATCTCATAATTTACCTTTTACTGCGTCATATTTTAACGTGGTACAGAACGTCAATTTCTTAAGAATTTCATCAGCTTAAATTATGATGTATTATAACTTAGGCTAGATTGGGTTGGCTTAGGCTAAGTAAACCCATGAGAACAATTTAAATTTAGAAAGGATGTAGTAAAATACTAGTTTGGCAATAGTTATAGATGAGCGGGAACAGACTTCAGGTAGCATAGCTGAGGTGAGAACTTAGGTCACGCTGTGCGGATTTGGATCCGCCCAGTGTGAGCCACTAGGCCTCATTCCTTAAGTTCGTATATTTAATCACAAGCAAATTAAACTAAAACAGCCGCGATACATTTGGCAACGAAGTGACCCAGGAACAAAAAACAGGAAACTTTCAAACGAGAACGTTTATCTCTCGTGTTTGGAGAGCATGCTGCTTGTAGATTTTATTATGAATTTGTAGACCATTGGATTGTGAAAGGTCTCGCTGTTGTCACATAATATACTTACACAACTAAAAATATCATTTCGAGTACCAGGAAACGTCCATATGTGCGTGCATTCTTGTTAATACAAATTTGAGACGAGTTTTTGGTTACAAGGATAACATGCGAACCTCACTCAAGGTGGGTTGGAGCTTTGTGCCAGTAAGAGTTCTTCCTTTTCGTGCAGCAATGTTTTCTATAGCTTACACATCATCCAATTTGCCTTTTCTTATATAGTCAGTGGTGGAAAACTTGAACAACTCTTCCATTTAGAATAATTTTTGCTTGATCTAAGTAGCCTACATGGAATGTTCACTAACAAGTCTTGTACATTACTTGTAGAAGTGTTGTACAGGTCATCTTTCGAGGTCAGGCCATCCTTCAGGACAAAGCTTGCCGCCTTCCCCTTCCCTTAATACCACAATTAAACCGGTAAAATATGCCCTCCAAAAAAAAATCGGGAACTTCATTAGTATTTTTTTCATATTTTCATTAATCTTTGATAATTACACTCAACTGTAATGGTCACCGTTTCCTAAATTTTCCCGAATTTCGCCTATTTATATTACATAGTATTTAAACCACGGTACGGGTAGGGGATTGATTTGCATTTGCGGTGACAGTGGGACCCATGCTAACCTCCCTATGGTGTATAAAATACCTAGATGGATGAATACTTATTGTAGCCAGCTGGTCCAGTGGCTTACGCACGCTGGCCTGGAGTCTTGCCGCGAGTTCAATTCCCACCAGTACCGTGGTTTGTTTGCAATCGTGTCATTACGATTTCGTGAGCCTTGTATTTATTTGCTAGAGTTAAATCGAATATATAATTTTTCATGTAAGTTTAATGACACATTTCACGAACAAAATGTTGTATATAAAAAAATTATCTTAATATTTTCTAGTTAATCCATTTTATTCTACCGAAATTTAAATATTTTACGAAGGCTTTACTGTATATTACCATTTTATTTCTTTCCTCCATTTTTATTAAACTGTGTGATCGATAAACTACTTTGTGAGCCAACTAAATCAGGAGACGGTGCACAAGTTTATATAATTTTGAAAGTACCCTAAGATATTCGCTAATATTCACTCGGATTCCTCCAACTTGAAAAATGACTACTTAGAGCGAAATGTTGCCCAAATAAAAGACTTCTGCATATCTGAATTTATCCACAATGCTCCTCCCTTATCTCTCTCAGCTTCCTAGGTGTCTTCCGGTTTGCCCTGTGATATAACTGTTGTCGGCTGGTGCAGAAAGTGCTCGATTCTGTAGGCAATTACTGCTGGAAATGTATGAAATGAAAACAGATCATTGTCGTTCAGTGTAACATTCCATACCTTCGACACCATGTTCGCATTGCCAGCTTGAAGAAAAACATGCCTCACAGAATGGTATATTTGAATTGTAGACCTTGGACAATACCTCCTAATATCCCGTTCCTTAAAAAATGTCCTCTCACGCAGGTCTGGCAGATGACTACCCGGGATTAACAAACGCTGGCGTACCGGTGCTGGGTATCAGTGATAAAGCAAACGCTGGCTTGCCAGAGGTGTGTATCATTGGTTTAGCTTACGCTGACGATTAATGTGTCGGAATTAATATTTTTTTTAGTTCTACCTCATTAAAAACGCAGTATCCTAGAATGTTATTCATCACTTTGCGTCGACATGTCAAACTCAGACTTAGGGCCTGAAAGTCCTCTTTCATTATCTTCGAAAGTAAACATTGGAAGTGTGTGCTTCAGATAATAATGCAGCCACCTGGAATTACAAGGCTCACCTATCTCCAATGTTTACTCCTCTTTCCTTCTGTTCATGGTTGCCGCCACTTCCCAAGCACCTGTAACTGTTGTTCCCCCTATGTAACACTTAGGCACGACAGCGGTTGACAGTTACGGAGCTGTTGTCAACTCCGCGGCATTTGGAACTGTTGGTGGTTTTGGCATACAACGAAGTTCTGTCAGCGATTTCGCTGTCTTAACTGTGTTGGGCTCATTCTGGTTTCCCTTGGTGTTCCCGCTTTTATACGGGAATTTGAATACGCTTACAAGAGGAGGTAATAATAACCAGATCATTTTCCGTTTCCGGCAGCAAAGCTTTCTACCAAATGTTTATTATACCCGTATGACCTATCGAAAAGGCGTGCTGCAGACAGTGAAGAAAAAACATTTCGTTGAATAAGGTTTTATTGGGACACCTGATAAAGATCAACACATAGAAACGCTGACCAAATAAAAACCCGTGTGATTCTTCGTAATAGCTCCCCAACGGCACCTTACACTCGCGGTTTTCCTATACGTAACCATTTCCAGATACAATTGAGACGCTCATAAGAACGTTAAACTAGAGGAGCATTCCATTCCATCCCTCTTAAACTTGGAAAATCTGAATGCTTTCTTTGACTCTCAGCGTCATAATGTTCCACCAAACGATGACAAAAATATTTCCGTAGCTCCGGGCACTAATGTGCAACTCACTGTTTGTGACCCTTCTCTCCTCCATTGAATATCTTAAAAATTTCCATTCCTTCAGCTACGGAACAGTTGTCTTCTGGTATTGTCTTGCCACCCACCACATTTAAGTCCCTCGTAACATATCTTAACCTCTGTCGCCAAATCCTGACTTTTGTAATCTAATTAGTTTAAATCCTTTATTCTCTCTAGTTGCCTGTTCATTATATTTATTGAAATGACATGTTTACGAATACAATTCTTTGGCCCTTTTTAAGTTTAAATCTGGGACCAAATTACAAGTGGCGGGCCTGGTGGGCTTTAAGCACAACGGTTTACGAGGGTTCAACAAGACATGGGTGCTTAGCCCTCCATTTTTGTGCGACAGTCGTCCCTCATCTCACTCTCCTTGTAGGTTTAGCGCTTCTTTTTATAATAATAATAATAATAATAATCTCTGTTGAGTGAAGTTAGGTAGCGCCCATAGCCAGGTGTTGCCGCCCCTTTCTGACAGTTATGGCGTGCTACTTTTGCCCACGGCTTTTGCCTTTCTACCTAAGGCATGTTTTTTTTTTTCGTTAACGATTTAATCATGCTATATATTTACACTATTTTAACTTTTCATGGAGTTTTTTGATGGGTGCCTCTTAGTGTTAATTTTGTTGTAGGATAGCTTTGGCTTGTGAGTGCTAGTGTGTGTGGTTGTATATAAATATTTATAGTCAGAATCACTGAATGGCCTCACAGGTCGAGGCACATTGTAAATTCAACATGCGTCCTTCCATTGACCCTTTACGTAACGCCTTGCACAATGAGTTTACACTAAATTTTCAACTTGGGCTTCTATACAATAAATCCCGAGTTGATATCGATAACTGGCATACTTAATGCTCTTTATACTCCATAAATTTAATCGCCATCATTCCTTGCGAGGGGGCAGGGGTATCTTCATGCTTGTGAAGGGTTCTTGATTAGAGGAATTAGAGCTGCTCTCCCTTTCCTCTAATCAAGCCTTATTACCTACTATTACCCAGGTACTGTACGACCCTTAGGGGTTTACAATTTCTTATGAACATTATAACAGTACCATTATTTTATTTTGGGTTGCCACTTCCGTGGTGATGTGTTGAATCTTTTCTCACACGTTTACTTTTGCATGTCTTAAACCTTCAAGGTTCGACCCATGTGTACCCTGGAACCTCTGATTCATTCCAGTATTGATATTTCGATTAGTTGGTCTACCAACGCTGGCGTGCAGTACGTAAAAAAGGTGTTGAAACTGGCTGGCATGTACTCGTTTGTCGCAACTCGTGTTCTTAAATTGTTTGCTAACCTTGCCGGATGCCCTCACTTTTTTTTATTCAAAGTCTATCCGGAAAAAAGCTCCACCGAACTTTATGGTATTAATTAGGTTTACACCACCATATAGCACACATTAATCATTAGAACATATATGAACAGTATTTAGATAAGGCTAAAGAGGTCTTTGTGGCATTTATGGATTTGGAAAAGGCATGACAGGTGGATAGGGGCAATGTATAGATGTGCGAGTGTAGGAGGTAGGTTACTGGAAAGCAGTGAAGAGTTTTTACGAGGATAGTGAGGCTCAAGTTAGAGTATGTAGGAAAGAGGGAAATTATTTCCAGTAAAAGTAGGTCTTAGACAAGGATGTGTGATGTCACCGTGGTTGTTTAATATATTTATAGATGGGCTGTAAGAGGCGAACGCGAGGGTCTTGGCAAGAGGCGTGAGCAAAGATAAAGAATCACACATAAAGTGGAGTTGTCACAGCTGCTCTTTGCTGATGACATTGTGCTCTTTGGAGATTCTTCTGGAAGAGAAGTTGTAGAGATTGTGGATGAATTTGTAGGTGTGCAAAAAGAAGAAAATTAAAGGTGAATACAGAAAGAGTAAGGTTATGAGGATAACAAAAGATTAGGTGTGAAAGATTGAATATCAGATGGAGTGGGAGAGTGTATGGGAGGAGGTGAAATGTATTTGCAGTATTTGGGAGTGGACGTGGCTCAAAGGGATGGGCTCCATGAAAGATGAGTGAATTACAGAATTGATGAGGGAAAAAGAGTGAGTGGTGTGCACTTAGGAGTCTGTGGAGACAAAGAACTTTGTCCTGGAGGCAAAGAGTGGGAATAAAGGAGAGACAATACCAACGTCTATTTGGGTGAAGCATGGGTGATGAATTGTTGCAGCGAGGAGAAGGCTGGAGCAGTGGAGATGTCATGTCTGAGGGCAATGTGTGGTGTGAATATAATGCAGAGAATTAGTCAGAAGTTAGGAGGAGGAAAGTGGATTACCAAAACTCATCCAGAGGGCTGAGGAAGGCTAAGAGGTTCGGACATGTAGAGAGAATGGATGAAACAGAATGACTTCCAAGAGTGGTCACCAGGTGTGGCTGAAGGTGGGGGTAGGGGCTTGGTCTAGTGGAAAGGTTGGAGAGAGGGGTAAAGGAGGTTTTGTGTGAGGGGCTTGGACTCCAGCGCAGGTATGCGTGAGCGTGTTTGATAGGAGTGAATGGAGACAAATGGTTTTTAATACTTGACGCTGTTGGAGGAGCAAAGTAACATTTATGAAGGTTCAGGAAATGGCAGGCCGGACTCTGAGTCCTGGAGATGGGAAGTACAGTGCCTGCACCTGAAGGAGGGCAGCATGCTGGGTTTAAAAACTGTAGTGTAAAGCACCCTCTGGCAAGACAGTGATGGAGGAAGGATGGTGAAAGTTTTTTCTTTTCTGGGCCAATCTCTGCCTTGGTGGGGAATCACAGTGTGATAATAATAATAAATAAATAAATATATATATACATATATATATATATATATATAAGTATATATATATATATATATATATATATATATATATATATATATATATATATATATATATATACAAATGAATATGTAAAAGGGTCAATTAGCAAGAACTCATTTAAAATTAAGTCCTTTCTGAAAATTTCTTATACGTTTAAAGATATATTTTTTCAGTAATGTTGATGTAAAAATTTATAATTTTGCACCAAAAGAATCTTAGAGAACTTACCTTAACCTTATTATAACAAGAAAAATTTATTTTAGCTTCAACCCAGCCAAAATATATTTAGATTTGTTTACACAATTTAATACTAAACAAACAGTGAATATATATTTTTCAGTACCAGAATGATTTTGATGAAATTATTGTGACAATAATAAATTTCACTATCTATACAGCAAGATGAGCGTTAAGTATTTAAGCCAAGATAGTAAGTTCTGCCTATTCATATAATGATTATATATATATATATATATATATATATATATATATATTATATATATATATATATATATATATATATATATATATATAGGTGTACAAAGAAGAAAAAGTAAAGTGAATGCAAGAAAAATATAAGGTTATGAGGATAAAAGGATTGGGTGATGAAAGATTGATATCAGATTGAGGAGAGAGTATGGAGGAGGTGAATGGTCTAGATATTTAGGAGTGCACGTAAGTCATGGATGGGTCTATGAAAGATGAGGTGAATCATAGAATTGATGTGAGGAAAAGGGTGAGTGGTGCACTTAGAGTCTGTGGAGACAAAGAACTTTGTCCTGGAGGCAAGAGGACGTCAAAGAGAGTATAGTTTTACCAACGCTCTATATGGGTGTGAAGCATGGGTGATGAATGTTAAAAGGAGAGAAGGCTGGAGGCAGTGGAGATGTCATGTCTGAGAGCAATGTGGTGTGAATATAATGCAGAGAATCTGTAGTTTGAAGTTAGAGGAGGTGCGGATTAAAACTGTTGTCCAGAGGGGCTGAGGAAGGGCTGTTGAGGTGGTTCGACATGTGAGAGAGAATGGAGTTGAAACAGAAATGACTTCGCAGTGTATCAGTCTGTAGAGGAAGGAAGGCAGAGGGGCTTGGCCTTCAGGAAAGGTTGAAGGGAGGGGTAAAGGAGGTTTGAAAAGTGAGGGGGCTTGGACTTCCAGCAGGCATGTGAGCGTGTTTGATAGAGTGAATGGAGATGTAAATGGTTTTTAACACTTGACGTGCTGTTGGCGTGAGCAAAGTAACATTTATGAAGGGATTCAGGGAAACTCGGCAGGCCGACTTTGAGTCCTGAGATGGGGAAGTTACAGTGCCTGCACCTGAAGGAGAGGTGTTAATGTTGCAGTTTAAACTGTAGTGTAAAAGCACCCTCTGGCAAGACAGTGATGGAGTGAATGATGGTGAAAGTTTTTCTTTCGGGCCAATTGCCTTAAAAGAATCATTGAAGGTGATAATACAGAAAGTATATATATATATATATATATATATATATATATATACATATATATATATATATATATATATATATATATATATATACATATATATATATATGGTGTTTACATATTATAAATATTTATTACAAAAGATAGTGCAATTATATATAGGTAGGTTTGTAAGTGTCTAGGCAGGCCTAGGCATTTCCAGGCAGACTAATACTATTTCACTCTATATTGACACAAGTTATGGATCATACTGGCATTAAAGTGAGGCAGTTGCAGTAAACTAGTTGCACAGGAGGCGCTGCACCACACAAACAGCGATGTTGCTGCAGTAACCTGAAGTTACAACAGTGAGCAAAGCAGATGCAGTAATCCAGAGTTAAAAACAGTGACGTAGCCGTAGTAACTAGAGTTACAACAGTGAGGCAGTTGTAGTAACAGAGTTACAACAGTGATAAGCAGAGGTGTAATAACTAGAGCAAAACAGGATTTAGAAGGTAGTAACTAGGAGTTACAACAGTGAGGCAGTTGGTAGTAACTAGAGTTGGCAACAGTGAGGCAGTGTTGTGAGCAATCTAGAGTTAAAATAGGGAGGAAGTTTTCTGTAGTAACTAGAGTTACAACAGTGAGGCAGCTTGCAGTAATCCAGAGTTACAACAGTGAGAGCAGATGTAGTAACTAGAGTTACAACAGTGACGTAGCTGTAGTAACTAGAGTTACAACAGTGAGGCAGCCAGTAATCCAGAGCCACAACAGCGAGGCAAAGCTGTAGCAATCCAGAGTTACAACAGTGAGGCAGCCTGTAGTAACTAAGGTTACAAATAGTGAGTAAGAAATATGTAATCAGTGTCACAACAGTGGGGAGGCAGCTGTAGTGGTCAACTAGGAGTTACTTGATAGTGAGGCAGCTGTAGTAATCCAGAGTTACAACAGTGAGGCAGCTGTAGAATAAATCAGGAGTTATGACATGAGGCAGCCAGAGTAACTAGAGTTCATAACAGTGACGGCCAGTAACAAGAGTTACAACAGTGACGTAGCTGTAGTAACCAGAGTTACAACAGTGAGGCAGCGTGTAGTAACCGGGGTTAAAACAGTGAGGCAGCTGAGTAACTAGAGTTTACAACAGTGAGGCAGCCCGAGTAACCAGAGTTACAACAGTGAGGTTGTGAGTAACCAGAGTTACAACAGTGGCAGCTGTAGTAAACTAGAGTACAACAGTGAGGCAGCGTGTAACTAGGGGTTACAACAGTGAGGCAGCTGTTTAACCAGAGTTACAAAAGTGAGGCAGCTGTAGTAACCAGAGTTACAACAGTGAGGCAGCCAGTAATAACCAGAGTTTCAACAGTGAGGAGCCGTAGCAACTAGAGTTACCCAAAAGTGAGGCAGCCGTGAATAACCAGAGTTACAAAGTGAGGCAGCTGTAGTAACTAGAAGTTACAACAGTGAGGAGCTGTAGAACAAAAGTTACAACAGTGACGCAGCCGTAACGAGCTACAACAGTGAGGCAGCCGTAGTAACTAGGGGACAACAGTGAGGGAGCCGAGAATCAGAGTTACAACAGTGAGGCAGCCGAGAACTGAGTTACAACAGTGATGGTGCAGTAACAGAGTTACAACAGTGAGGCATGTAGTAACCAGAGTACAACAGTGAGGCAGCTGAGTAACTAGGGGTTACAACAGTGAGGCAGCTGTAGTAACTAGAGTTACAACAGTGAGAGTGAGTAACTAGAGTTACAAAGTGAGGCAGCGAGTAACCAGAGTTACAACAGTGAGGCAGCTGTAGAACTAGAGTTACAAAGTGAGGCAGCTGTAGAACCAGAGTTACAACAGTGAGGCAGCTGTGTGGAATAACAGAGTTCGACAGTGAGGCAGCTGTAGTAACCAGAGTACAACAGGAAGTAGCTGCAGTAACTGAGTTACAACAGTGAGAGGTAGGTAACTAGAGTACAACAGTGAGTAGCTGAGTAACTAGAGTTACAACAGTGAGTGAGCTGGTAAACTAGAGTTAAACAGTGAGGTAGCTGTAGTAACCAGAGTTACAACATGACGTAGCTAGAACGGTTACAACAGTGACGTAGCTGAGTAACCAGAGTTACAACAGTGAGGAGCTGAGTAACAGAGTTACAACAGTGACGAGCTGTGTCGGTTACAACGCGGGGGGCCCGTATAACGAGTTAAAACAGGAGGGTTTTAGTAACAAGTTAAAAAGTGGGACCTGTAGAACAGATTTAAACGGTGACGTAGCTGTAGTAACGATTTACAACGTGACGTAGCTGTAGTAACAGAGTTAAAACAGTGACGTGCTGTAGTAAGGGGGATTACAACAGCGACGATGTAGAACTGGGAAACATGACGTGCGCGTAACGGTTAAAACAGTGAGGAGCAGTGTAACAGAGTTACAACAGTGGGAGTTTAGAACAAGGGGCCAAGGTTTACCTGGGATTCCGGGAGGGGTTGGGGGGTCAACCCCCCCGCGGCGGTCTGTGACCGGCCTTGGGTCAGTGCCCCCGGGATGCGACCCACCAGTCGACTAACCCCAAAGTACCCATTTTACTGATGGGAACATAGACAACAGGGGGAAAAAACGCCCAATGTTTCTACTCCGGGAATCGACAGGCCCTCCCCGTGTGAAGCGGGGCGTTAACCCCGGGCCACAGAGCCCATGTGATAGCAGTAACTAGATTAAAACAGTGACGTAGTTAAAAAATATGTAAAACTTAAAATTAGTTTATCAGTTGTGGAAGTTCGGGTGGGGGGCACCGGGTGTGTGTTGGCACGTGGTGTGTGTTAGCTCCAGTGGTGTGTGTGTCCAGGGGGTGTTTCCAGTGGTGGTTTCCCACCAGTGGTGTGTGTTGCTCCCGTGGTGTGGTTGTACCGTGGGGTGTTGCCCCAGTGGTGTGTGTTCACCAGTGGTTTTTTAGCACCAGGGGTTTTGGGAGCCCCAGTGGTGTTTTAGCACTGTGGTGTGTGTTACCAGTGGTGTGTGTTAGCCCAGTAGTGGTGTTGCTACCGTGGTGTGTGTTAGCTACCAGTGGTGTGTGTTGGCTACCAGTGGTGTGTGTTATACCAGTGGTGTTTCACCAGTGGTTTTTAGTACCAGTGGTGTGTGTTGTACCATGGTGGGGTTTAACCAGTGGCGTGTGTTAGCCTGGTGGTGTGTTAGCTACCATGGTGTGTTTAGCACCGGGTGGTGTTACTCCAGTGGTGTGTTGCTACCATGGTGTGTGTTAGCTACCAGTGGTGTGTGTTAGCACCAGTAGGGGGAGTACCAGTGGTGTGTGTTAGCTACCAGGGGTGTGTGTTAGCTACCAGTGGTGTGTTTAGCTACCAGTGGTGTGTGTTAGCTCAGTGGTGGTGTTAGCACCAGTGGTGTGTGTTAGCTACCAGTGGTGTTTTACCCAGTGGCGTGTGTTAGCTACTGGTGGTGTTTTTTGCTAAGTGGTGTGTGTTAGCACCGGGTGGGTTAGCACCAGTGGCGTGTTTATACTGGGGCGTGTGTTGCTTGGGTTTGGTTTTGTACCAGGGTGTGTGTTAGTACCAGGGGTGTTTAGCTACCAGTGGTGGTTTAGCACCAGGGTGTGTTTGCACCAGTGGGTGTGTTAGCACCAGGGGGTGCGTTATTTATGGTGGTTTGCCCAGTGGGCGTGTTCCCCTTGGTGTGTGTTAGCACCAGTGGTGTGTTTGCACCGTGGTGTGTGGCACCTGTGGTGTGTTTAGCACTGGTAGTGTGTGTGCCCAGTGGCGTTTTTGTATGGTGGTGTGTTTTGGCACCAGTGGTGTGTTGCACCAGTGGTGGTGTTGCTACCGTGGCGTTTTTAAACCAGTGGCGTGTGTTAGCTACCAGTGGTGTGTGTTAGCACCAGGGGCGTTTTTCCCACCGTGGTGGTGTTAGCTATGGTATGGTTTTGGTACCAGGGCGGTGTTAGCACTGGGGGTGTTTTTACTACCAGTGGTGTTTTGCACCAGTGGTGTGTTTTTAACCAGTGGTGTGTGTTTCCGTGGCGTGTGTTGCCCCCAGTGGCGTGTTTGCTACCAGTGGCGTGTGTTAGCTACTGGTGGTGTGTTTACCAGTGGTGTGTGTTAGCCCCATGGTGTGTTACACCGTGGTGTGTTTGGTTACCAATGGCGTTGTTAGCACCAGTGGCGTGTGTTAGCACCTGGGGTGTGTTAGCTACTGGTGGTGTGTGGCCCCAGTGGTGTGTGTTGGCACCAGTGGTGTGTGTTAGTCCCATGGCGTGTGTTGCACTGTGGTGTGTGTTATCTTAGGGAACCCCAGTGGCGTGTGTTAGCTACTGGTGGTGTGTGTTAGCACCATTTTGGTGTGTTAGCTACCAGTGGTGTTTTGCTTTCCAGTGGCGGTTTAGCACCGTGGTGTGTTTAGCTACTGGTAGTTGTGTTCACCGTGGTGGGGGGGGCACCAGTGGTGTGTTTAGCAAAATTGTTAGCACTGGTGGGTGTGTTAGCACCAGTGGCGTGTTTCTCGGGGGTGTGTGTTTCCCAGGGGGGGTTTTACCAGTGGGTGTGTTAGTTACCAGTGGCGTGTTTAGCATGTGGTGTGTTTTTATACTGGATTTTTAGCTACCTGGGTGTGTGTTACCCCAGTGGTGTGTTTAGCACCAGTGGCGTGTGTTACTACTGGTGGTGTTTTTAAGTACCAGGGGTGTTTTGCCCCAGTGGTGTGTTTAGCACCAGGGTGGTTGCCAATGGTGTTGTAGCACCAGTGGCGTGTGTTACCCACATGGCGTGATTTAGCACCTGGGGTGGTTTGCTACTGGTGGGGGAGCTCCCGTGGTGTGTTAGCCCCGTGGGTGGCACCAGTGGCGTGTTTGCCCCGTGGTGTGTTTGCACGGTAGTGGTTTCACAGTGGGGGTTGTTTTGGTGGTGTGTTTATACCAGTGGTGTGTTGGCTACCGGGGTGTGTTATCCAGTGGCGTGTTAGCACCAGTGGCGTGTGTTGGCTACCGGGGTTTGGGGCACTGGTAGTGTGGTTTTCCCCAGTGGCGGTTAGCATGGTGGTGTTTTTAAACCGTGGTGGTGTTAGCACCAGGGGTTTTTTAGCACCAGTGGTGTGGTTTACCAGGGTGGTGTTAGCTACCAGTGGCGGTGTTAGCTACTGGTGGTGTGTGTTAGCTACCAGTGGTGTGTGTTAGCACCAGTGGTGGGTTGCACCAGTGGTGTGTTTAGCCCCAAGGTGGGGTTTTGTCCTGTGGTGTGTTTAGCACTGGTAGTTTTTTGGGCACCGGTGGTGTGTTTTAGCACTGGTAGTGTGTGTTTTCCGGGGTGTGGTTCCTGGTAGTGTGTGTTTACCAGTGGTGTGTTTACTACCAATGGTTTTTTAGTACAGTGGTGTTGTTTACCAGGGTGGTTTAGCACTGGGGGTGTGTTGTTCCAGGGGTGTGTTTCACCAGGGCGTGTTTAGCTATGGTGGTGTGTGTTCTACCAGTGGTGGTGTTAACCAGGGGCTGTGAGCATGTGGTGGTGTTGTACTGGTGTTTTTTAAACACCTGTGGTGTGTGTTATACCAGGGTGTGTGTTGTACCAGGGTTTTGGTTTCCCGGGGTGGTTTTTGCCGGGTGTGTTAGCTACCAGTGGTGTGTTAGCTAAGTGGCGTGGTTACTCCAGTGGCGTGTTTAGCATTGGGTGTGTTATTGGTGGTGTTTTGCTACCAGTGGTGGTGTTAGCTAATTGTGTGTTAGCACCAGTGGCTTTTTAGCCCCTGTGGTGTGTTTAGCTACGGAGGTTTTTGGTAGTGGCGGTTTAGCCGGGTGGTGTTTTTACTACCAGGGTGTTTTTAGTACCAGTGGTGTGTTTTGCCCCCAGTGGGGTGTTAGCACCAGTGGCGTTTTACTACTGGGGTGTGTGTTAGTTGAGGGGACCCAGTGGCGTGTTTATACTGGTGGTGGGGTTAGTACCAGGGTGGGTTAGCTACCAGTGGTGTGTGTTAGCACCGGGGGTTTTTTTAGCTACCGGGGTTTGGTGTTACCCACCAGTGGCGTGTGTTGCTACGGTGGTGTGTTTAGCAATGGGTGTGTTGCACCAGTGGGGGTTTTTAACACCAGTGGGGGGTTTTGCACCAGGGTGTGTTTACCTTGGTGTGTTTTGGTAGTTTTTGTTAGCACCGGGGGGTGTTTTGTATGGAGTGTGTTTCTGGGTGTGTTAGCACTGGTAGTGGGGTTTTCCCACCAGGGGGTTTTTGCTACCATGGTTTTTTTAGCCCCATGGGGGGGCACCAGTGGTGTGGTTAGCTTGGTGGTGTTGTCCCCAGGGTTGTTCTAAGTGGCGGGGGTATGGGGGTGTGTTAGCCCCAGTGGTGTGTTGCACCGTGGCGTGTTTGTACCTGGTGTGTGTTGCCACTGGTAGTGGTTCCCACCGTGGTGTGTGAGCACCGGGTGGTGTTGTACCAGTGGCGTGTTTCACGTGGTGTGTGTTGCTCCAGTGGTGTGTGTTAGCACCGTGGGGGGTGTTAGCCCAGGGGAGTGTTTTAGCTACCAGGGGTGTGTTACCCCAGTGGCGGGTTTTGCCCAGTGGCGTGTGTTAGCCCTGGTGTGTGTTAGCAAGGGGGGGCCCCAGTGGTTTTGGGAACATGGTGTGTGTTAGCACCAGTGGCGTGTGTTGCTACCTGTGGTGTGTGTTACCCCGGTGGTGTGTGTTAGCTAACTTGGTGTGTTTGCTACCGTGGTTTTGGAGTACCAGTGGTGTGTGTTAGCTCCCGGGGGTTTTTTAGCTCCCTGTGGTTTTGGTTGCTACCTGTGGTGTGTTTTTTTAATATATATATATATATATATATATATATATATATATATATATATATATATATATATATATATATATATATTTTTATATATGTACAGGGTTTTGTATATGTGTGTATATGCATACATTTTACCCCCCCATGTAAAATTTATATACATAGAAGTATGAGTGAAATACCATGTCAATTATATTTTAGCGTATATATCTCAGAGGGGGATAATTTCTACACAGGGTGGTTTCATTCACCTGGTGAACGTCCCACTAAAACAATGTTAATATAAAATTTCTACAGTACATGCCTTTTAAATGGGGGTCAATATGCTGATAGGCTTCGAAAGTGGTCCTGGGGTGGTGCGTATAGATTGTGTTATGTGAGTGTTGAGTCAACCCCGTACACGTGAGGCCGGGGGGGGGACCCGATGAGGCATAAGGGGAGGGACCCGCTGATAGGAAGGGGAGGGGACCACATAGGGAAAGGGGGAGGCCAGCTGAGCAGGAAGGGGGGGGCCGCTGATGTGGGAAGGGGGGAGGGCCCGCTAGAGGAAGGGGGTGTGACCCGCTGATGCAGGAAGGGGGAGGGGCCAGCAAGGCAGGTGGTGGGGGGGGGCCAGCTGATGCAGGGAGGGGGGGGGACAGCAATGCAGGGGGGGAGGACCAGTGATGGGTAGGGGGGGACCAGGTGGCAGGTGGGGAGGGCAGCTGATGCGGGGGGGGAGGATCCCGCGGGGGGTGGGGATGGAAAGGAAGGCAGGAGGGGGGAGACCGGGCGTGCAGGGGGAGGACCAGCTGATGCAGGGAGGGGGGGGGACCAGGAAGGCGGTAGGGGAGGGATCAGGGGGCGGTGGGGTGGGACCAGCGGGGCAGGTGAGGGGGGGACCCGCTGGGGCAGGTAGGGGGGGGACCAGCTGGGGGTGGGGGGGGGACCAGCTGGGCAGGAGGGGAGGGACCCGCTGAAAAAAGTGGGACCGCTGGGGCGGTGGGGTGGGACCAGTGTGCAGGTAGGGGGGTAGGGACCAGCTGAAACGGTAGGGGGGGGACCCGCTGATGCAGGAAGGGGAGGGACTTGGGCAGGGGGGAGGGACCAGCTGATGCACGGGGAAGGGTCGCTGTGCAGGTAGGGAGGGACCCGCTGAGGAGGAAGGGGAGGGGCCAGCTGATGAAGGTAGGGAGGGGGCTGGGCAGGAGGGGGGGAGCAGCTGGGCAGGTAGGGGGGGAGCATGGGGCAGGGAGGGAGGGGGGACGGGCAGGTAGGGGCAGCGGGCAGGGGGGGAAGGAGCAACTGGGGGCGGTAGGGGCGGGACCCTCGGGGCAGGTAGGGGAAAAGGGCCCTCGGGCAGGTAGGGGAGGGGCCATCTGAGGCGGTGGGAGGGACCATCTGAGGCAGGTGGGAAGAAGTGCACCAGCTGGGCAGCTGGGGAAGGCGCACCAACTGGAAATGGGGGCTGACTAACCGGTCCCCGTACGAGAACAGTGACAACAGTTGCGATAACGCACCCGGTACCCCACTGCTCAAACGGACAGCGTTGGATAACTAACACCAGACCACCTGCTACGAGAACAGTGACAACAGTTTTGATAACTAACACCCCCGTACCTCTATCACGAAAAACGTAACAACGTTCTGATAACTGAAACCCCGGTACCACCATGCACGAGAAAAGTGACAACAGTTGCTAGATAACTCAACTACCCACTTAAAAGAGAACAGTGACAACAGTTCTAGATAACAAACCCCGGGACCTACTTCGTAGGGGAACAATTATTCAAGGTAAAAAAAATTAAATATCGTATATTCTATGAAAAATAATTCTAAATTTACTCTGAAGATTAATAATCAATTCGTGAGAAATTTGGGGCTCGGAAGATATTGGCGCTCTGGAAGTTATATTGGCGCCTGGGCATATTGGCCCCCTGGAAAAATTGGCGCTCTGGGAAAATATTTGGCTCTGGAAAAGTGGCCCTGGGATTTGGCGCCTGGAATTTTTTGGGCCCCGGGGGAAGGCGCCTGGAAGTCCTTCCCAAAAATTTTTTGGAAAACGGTAAGCGGGGCCCCAAACTCAGACTAAAGGGGGGGGGTACGGGCAGAGGGGGGGTTTGTATGGCAGAGTGCGGGGGGATGGGAGAGGCGTGGGTGTTTTACGTAGAGTGCGGGGGGACGGGCAGAGGCGTGGGGGTTGCCCGGCAGAGGCGGGGGGTTGACGTGGCAGAGGCGGGGGTTGTACGGGGAGAGGCGTGGGGGACGGGGGAGGCGTGGGGTTTTTACGGGGGATCGGGGTGTTGACGGGGAGAGTGCGTGGGGTCTGGCAGAGGCGTGGGGGTTGTACGTAGGTTGGGGTTGTACGGGGAGGTTGGGGTTGACGGCAGGTGCCGGGCGAATGGGGGGTACGGGGGGTGCGTGGGGGGGTACGGGGAGAGTGCGTGGGTGTTGCGGGCAGATGCAGAGGTTTCGTGGCAGAGGGGGGGTGTTGGGTGGCGATGCGAGGTTGAACGGGGAGAGGCGGAGGTTGTGTGGCAGAGTGCGTGAGGTTGTACGTGGCAGAGGCGAGGTGTGTACGTGGCAGAGTGCGTGGGGTTGTATGGCAGAGGCGTGGGTGTTGACGTGGCAGATGCGGAGGTTGTACGGGCGGGCGGGGTGTTTTACGGGGAGAGTGCGTGGGGGAGTGGGGTGGGTGTTTTTCGTGGGGGGCGTGGGGGGACGTGGCGAGGCGGAGGTTGTACGTGGGGTCGTGGGTGTTGTACGTGGCAGATGCGGGGTGTTGACGGGCGAGGCGAGGGGTTTAGGGGATGCGGGGTTTTTACGTGGCAGAGGCGTGGGGTTTTAAGGGCAGATTGGGTGGTCGGGGAGAGTGCGTGAGGTTGACGTGGCAGATGGGAGGTTGACGGGGAGAGTGCGGGGGACGTGGCAGAGTGCGTGGGGGGACCCCGGGGTGCGGAGGTTGTACGTGGCAGGGCGTGAGGTTGGGGGAGAGGCGTGGGTTTTGTACGGGGAGAGGGGGAGGGGGGCGATGCGTGGGGGTTGTGTGGAGGCGGGGTGTTTTACGGGGAGAGTGCGTGGGGGTTTTACGGGGAGATGCGGAGGGGGACGTGGGGAGGGGGGGGTTGTACGGGCAGAGGCGGGGGTTGGGGCAAAAGGGGTGGGTGGTACGTGGCAGGGCGGGGGGACGTGGCAGAGTGCGTGGGTGTTGCCCTGGCAGAGGCGTGGGGGTCTGGCAGAGTGCGGGGTTTTCGTGGCAGGGCGGAGGTTGTACGGGGAGTGCGTGGGTGTTGTACGTGGCAGAGTGCGTGGGTGTTGCCCCAGAGTGCGTGGGGGTTTTACGGGGAGAGTGCGTGGGTGTTGTACGTGGCAGAGTGCGTGGGTGTTTTACGGGGAGAGGCGTGGGTGTTGAACGGGGGGCGTAGGTTGTACGGCAGAGTGCGTGAGGTTGTACGGGGAGAGTGCGGGGTGGGTACGGGGAGAGTGCGGGGGGTTCGTGGCAGATGGGGTGGTACCCAGGCGGGGGGTTGTACGGGGAGAGTGCGTGGGGGCTGGCAGAGTGCATAGGTTGTACGGGGAGATGCGGGGGGGACGGGCAGGGCGGAGTGTTGACGTGGCAGAGGGGGGGTGTTGACGAGCAGAGGGTGGGGTTGTACGTGGCAGAGGCGTGGGGTTTCGGGGGATGCGGGGGTGGACGGGCGGTCGGGGGTTGTACGGGAGTGCATGAGGTTTTACGGGGAGAGGCGTGGGGGTAGGGCAGAGGCGTGGGTGTTGTATGGGAGAGGGGGGTGTTTAACGGGGAGAGGCGTGAGGTTTTACGGGGAGAGGCGGGGTTGTACGGGGAATGGAGGGGGTTGACGTGGGAATGTGGGGTTGTACGGGCAGGGCGTGGGGTTGTAGGGCAGAGTGCGGGGGTTGTACGTGGGGTGGGGTGTTTTACGGGGGGCTGGGTTTTGTACGGGGGGGCGTAGGTTGACGGGGAGGACGGGGGTTGTATGGCAGAGGCGGAGGTTTTACGTGGAGGGCGGGGTTGACGTGGCAGATGCGGGGGGTTGTACGGGGAGAGGCTGGTGTTTGGGGGCAGAGTGCGGGGTTTTTACGTGGCAGATGCGGAGGTTTTACGTGGCAGAGTGCGGAGGTTGTACGTGGCAGAGGCGGAGTGTTGACGTGGCAGAGGCGTGGGGTTGTACGTGGCAGAGGCGTAGGTTTTACGTGGGAGGTCGTGGGGAAGGGCAGAGGCGGGTGTTTTCGGGGGAGAGGGGGAGGGAAGGGAAGGCGGGGTGTTGTACGTAAGGCGTGGGTTTTACGTGGCAGAGGCGTGAGTGTTTTACGTGGGATGCGGGGTTTTCGGGGGGGCGTGGGTGTTTTACGGGGAAGGCGGAGGTTTTACGAGGCAAGGGCGGAGGTTTGGGCGGCGGGGGTTGTACGTGGCGGGCGTGAGGTTTTGGGGCAGATGCGTGGGGTTTCGTGGCAGGGCGTGGGTGTTGTAGGGCAGAGGCGGGGGGTTTTATGGCAGATGGGAGTGTTGTACGTCGAGGCGTGGTGTTTTACGGGGAGAGGCGGGGGTTTACGTAAAAAGCTGGGGGTACGGGGAGAGTGCGGGGGGTTTTACGGGGAGAGGCGTGGGGTGTAGGGCAGAGGCGGGGGTTGACGGGAAGTGCGTGGGGGTTGTACGGCGATGCGTGAGGTTGACGTGGAAGAGGGGGGGTGTTGTATGGCAGAGGCGTGGGTGTTTTACCGGGGGTGCGTGGGTGTTTTCGGGGAGAGTGCGGGGGGTTGTACGGGCGAGTGCGGGGTGTTTTATGGCGAGTGCGTTGGAACGGGGAGAGGCGTGAGTGTTTTGGCAAGTGCGTGGTGGTCGGGGAGAGGCGAGGTGGTGTACGTGGCAGAGGCGGGGGTTTCGGCAGAGTGCGTGGGGGTTTTACGTGGGGAAATGCGTGGGTATTTTACGTGGCAGAGGGAGGTGTTGTACGGAGAGGGAGGGGGGGACGTGGCGGCGTGGGGTTGCCGGGGAGAGTGCGGGGGTTGGCCGGGGAGAGGCGAGGTTGTACGTGGCAGGTGCGGGGTGTTTTACGTGGCAAGGCGTGGGTGTTGTATGGCAGATGCGGGGGGGGACGGGGAGAGGGGGTGTTGGCCCTAGAGTGCAGAGGTTGACGGGGAATTGGGTGTTGTACGTGGGAGAGGGGGGGGTTGACGTGGCAGAGGCGTGGGTGTTGTACGTGGGAAGTGCGTGGGGTTTTTACGGGGAGAGGCGGATGTTTAACGGGGAGGGTTTAGTGTTGACGGGGAGAGGCGGAGGTTGCGGGGAGATCGAGGGTTTCGGGGGAAAGGCGTGGGGGTTTAGGGCAGAGGCGTGGGGTTGTACGGGCAGATGCGTGGGGTACGGGGAGAGGCGTGGGTGTTGTACGGGGAGAGTGCGTGGGGGTTTTACGGGGAGGGGGGGTTTTGGGGGCGTGGGGGTGTGCGTGGGTGTTGTACGTGGCACGTGGCAGAGTGCGTGGGTGTTGTACGTGGCAGAGTGCGTGGGTGTTGTACGTGGCAGAGTGCGTGGGTGTTGTACGTGGCAGAGTGCGTGGGTGTTGTACGTGGCAGAGTGCGTGGGTGTTGTACGTGGCAGAGTGCGTGGGTGTTGTACGTGGAAGAGTGCGTGGGTGTTGTACGTGGCAGAGTGCGTGGGTGTTGTACCTGGCAGAGTGCGTGGGTGTTGTACGTGGCAGAGTGCGTGGGTGTTGTACGTGGCAGAGTGCGTGGGTGTTGTACGTGGCAGAGTGCGTGGGTGTTGAACGTGGCAGAGTGCGTGAGTGTTGTACGTGGCAGAGTGCGTGAGTGTTGTACGTGGCAGAGTGCGAGGGTGTTGTACGTGGCAGAGTGCGTGGGTGTTGTACGTGGCAGAGTGCGTGGGTGTTGTACGTGGCAGAGTGCGTGAGTGTTGTACGTGGCAGAGTGCGTGGGTGTTGTACGTGGCAGAGTGCGTGGGTGTTGTACGTGGGAGTGTGGGTGTTGTACGTGGGAGTGCGTGGGTGTTGTACGTGGCAGAGTGCGTGAGTGTTGTACGTGGCAGAGTGCGTGGGTGTTGTACGTGGCAGAGTGCGTGAGTGTTGTACGTGGCAGAGTGCGAGGGTGTTTTACGTGGCAGAGTGCGTGGGTGTTGTACGTGGCAGAGTGCGTGGGTGTTGTACATGGCAGAGTGCGTGAGTGTTGTACGTGGCAGAGTGCGTGGGTGTTGTACGTGGCAGAGTGCGTGGGTGTTGTACATGGCAGAGTGCGTGAGTGTTGTACGTGGCAGAGTGCGTGGGTGTTGTACGTGGCAGAGTGCGTGAGTGTTGTAAGTGGCAGAGTGCGTGGGTGTTGTACGTGGCAGAGTGCGTGAGTGTTGTACGTGGCAGAGTGCGTGGGTGTTGTACGTGGCAGAGTGCGTGGGTGTTGTACGTGGGAGTGTGGGTGTTGTACGTGGGAGTGCGTGGGTGTTGTACGTGGCAGAGTGCGTGAGTGTTGTACGTGGCAGAGTGCGTGGGTGTTGTACGTGGCAGAGTGCGTGAGTGTTGTAAGTGGCAGAGTGCGAGGGTGTTTTACGTGGCAGAGTGCGTGGGTGTTGTACGTGGCAGAGTGCGTGGGTGTTGTACATGGCAGAGTGCGTGAGTGTTGTACGTGGCAGAGTGCGTGGGTGTTGTACGTGGCAGAGTGCGTGAGTGTTGTAAGTGGCAGAGTGCGTGGGTGTTGAACGTGGCAGAGTGCGTGGGTGTTGTACGTGGCAGAGTGCGTGGGTGTTGTACGTGGCAGAGTGCGTGGGTGTTGTACGTGGCAGAGTGCGTGGGTGTTGTACGTGGCAAAGTGCGTGGGTGTTGTACGTGGCAGAGTGCGTGGGTGTTGTACGTGGCAGAGTGCGTGGGTGTTGTACGTGGCAGAGTGCGTGGGTGTTGTACGTGGCAGAGTGCGTGGGTGTTGTACGTGGCAGAGTGCGTGAGTGTTGTACGTGGAAGAGTGCGTGGGTGTTGTACGTGGCAGAGTGCGTGGGTGTTGTACCTGGCAGAGTGCGTGGGTGTTGTACGTGGCAGAGTGCGTGAGTGTTGTACGTGGCAGAGTGCGTGGGTGTTGTACGTGGCAGAGTGAGTGGGTGTTGTACGTGGCAGAGTGCGTGGGTGTTGTACGTGGCAGAGTGCGTGAGTGTTGTACGTGGCAGAGTGCGTGCGTGTTGTACGTGGCAGAGTGCGTGGGTGTTGTACGTGGGAGTGTGGGTGTTGTACGTGGGAGTGCGTGGGTGTTGTGCGTGGGAGTGCGTGGGTGTTGTACGTGGGAGTGCATGGGTGTTGTGCGTGGGAGTGCGTGGGCGTTTTGCGTGAGAGTGCGTGGGTGTTGTACGTGGCAGAGTGCATGGGTGTTGTACGTGGGAGTCCGTGGGTGTTGTGCGTGGGAGTGCGTGGGTGTTGTACGTGGCAGTGTGGGTGCTGTACGTGGGAATGCTTGGGTGTTGTGCATGGGAGTGCGTGGGTGTTGTATGTGGCAGTGTGGGTGTTGTACGTGGGAGTGCGTGGGTGTTGTACGTGGGAGTGCGTGGGTGTTGTGCGTGGGAGTGTGGGTGTTGTACGTGGGAGTGCGTGGGTGTTGTACGTGGCAGAGTGTGTGGGCTTTGTACGTGGCAGAGTGTGTGGATGTTGTACATAGCAGTGTGGGTGTTGCACATGGCAGAGTGTGTGGGTGTTGTACGTGGCAGAGTGTGTGGGTGTTGTACGTGGCAGAGTGTGTTTGTGTTGTACATGGCAGTGTGGGTGTTGTACGTGTAAGTGCGTGGGTGTTGTATGTGGCAGAGTGTGTGGGCGTTGTACGTGGCAGAGTCTGTGGGTGTTGTACGTGGCAGTGTGGGTGCTGTACGTGGGAGTGTGTGGGTGTTGTATGTGGCAGAGTGTGTTGGTGTTGTACATGGCAGAGTGCGTGGGTGTTGTACGTTGCAGAGTGCGTTAGTGTTGTACGTGGCAGTGTGTGGGTGTTGTACATGGCAGAGTGTGTGGGTGTTGTGCGTGGCAGAGTGCGTGTATTGTATGTGTGTGTGTGTTGTATGTGGGAGAGTGTGTGGGTGTGTTGTATGTGGGAGTGTGTGTGTGTGTGTGTGTGTGTGTGTGTGTGTGTGTGTGTGTGTGTGTATTTGTGTGTGTGTGTGTGTGTACTCACCTATTTGTACTCACCTATTTGTTGTTGCAGGGGTCGATTCACAGCTCCTGGCCCCGCCTCTTCGCTGATTGCTACTAGGTCCTCTCTCTCCCTGCCCTATGAGCTCTATCATACCTCGCCTTAAAACTATATATGGTTCCTGCCTCCACCACATCACTTTCTAGGCTATTCCATGGCCTGACTACTCTATGACTGAAGGAATACTTCCTAACATCCCTTTGATTCATCTGAGTCTTCAACTTCCAATTGTGACCTCTTGTGTCTGTGTCCCATCTCTGGAACATCCCGTCTTTGTCCACCTCGTCTATTCCGCGCAGTATTTTATATGTCGTTATCATGTCTCCCCTGACCCTCCTGGCCTCCAGTGTCGTCAGGCCGATTTCCCTCAACCTTTCTTCATAGGACAATCCCCGTAGCTCTGGGACTAGTCTTGTTGCAAACCTTTGCACTTTCTCTAATTTCTTGACGTGCTTGACTAGGTGTGGATTCCAAACTGGTGCTGCATACTCCAGTATGGGCCTGACGTAGATGGTGTACGGAGTCTTAAACGAATCCTTACTGAGGTATCGGAACGCTATCCGTAGGTTTGCCAGGCGCCCGTATGCTGCAGCAGTTATCTGATTGATGTGCGCCTCAGGAGATATGCTCGGTGTTATACTCACCCCCAGATCTTTTTCCTTGAGTGAGGTTTGCAGTCTTTGGCCATCTAAACTATATTGTGTCTGCGGTCTTCTTTGCCCTTCCCCAATCTTCATGACTTTGCATTTGGCAGGGTTAAATTCAAGGAGCCAGTTGCTGGACCAGGCTTGTAGCCTGTCCAGATCTCTTTGTAGTCCTGCCTGATCCTCGACCGATTCGATTCTTCTCATTAACTTCACATCGTCTGCAAACAAGGACACTTCTGAGTCTATCCCTTCCGTTATGTCGTTCACGTATACCAAGAACAGCACAGGTCCTAGGACTGACCCCTGTGGAACCCCGCTTGTCACAGGCGCCCACTCTGACACCTCGTCGCGTACCATGACTCGTTGTTGCCTCCCTGTCAGATATTCTCTGATCCATTGCAGTGCCTTTCCTGTTATGTGTGCCTGGTCCTCTAGCTTTTGCAGTAACCTCTTGTGAGGAACTGTGTCGAAAGCCTTCTTGCAGTCCAAAAATACGCAGTCGATCCACCCCTCTCTCTCTTGTCTTACTTCTGTCACCTTGTCATAAAACTCTAGTAGGTTTGTGACACAGGATTTTCCTTCCCTGAAACCGTGCTGGTTGTCAATTATACACTTGTTTCTTTCCAGGTGCCCCACCACTCTCCTCCTGATGATCTTCTCCATGACCTTGCATACTATACACGTTAGTGATACAGGTCTGTAGTTTAGTGCCTCATGTCTGTTTCCCTTTTTAAAAATTGGGACTACATTTGCCATTTTCCATACCTCAGGGAGTTGCCCAGTTTGAAATGATGTGTTGAAGATCTTTGTTAATGGCTCACACAATATCTCTGCTCCCTCTTTAAGGACCCATGGAGAGATGTTGTCTGGTCCCACCGCCTTTGAGGTGTCAAGTTCGCATAGCAGCTTCTTCACCTCCTCCTTGGTTATATGTACCTCATCCAGCACTTGCTGGTGTGCCCCCCTGTTCTGATTTCTTGGAGTCCTACTGGTTTCCACTGTAAATGCCTCTTTAAATCTTGTGTTGAGCTCCTGACATACCTCTCGGTCGTTTCTTGTGAATTCCCCATCACCCTTCCTCAGTCTGATTACCTGGTCCTTGACTGTTGTTTTCCTCCTGATGTGGCTGTACAACAGCTTCGGGTCAGTCTTTACTTTTGATGCTGTGTGTGTGTGTGTGTGTGTTATATGTGGGAGAGTGCATCGGTGTGTTGTACGTGGGAGAGTGTGTGGGTGTGTTATGTGTGGGAGAGTGTGTGGGTGTGTTGTATGTGAGATAATGTGTGAGTGTGTTGCACGTAGGAGTATGTGTGGGTGTATTCTATGTGGGAAAGTGCATGGGTGTGTTGTATGTGGGAGAGTGTGTGGGTATGTTGTATGTGGGAGAGTGTGTGGCTGTGTTGTACGTGGGGGAGTGTGTGTGTTGTGTGTGGGTATGTTGTATGTGGGAGAGTGTGTGGGTGTGTTGTGTGTGGGTGTGTTGTATGTGAGAGGGAGACTGTATGAGTGTGTTATGTGTGGGAGAGTGTGTGGGTGTGTTGTATATAGGAGAGTGTGTGGGTGTGTTGTACATGGGAGAGTGTGTGTTGAGAAATGGTTTTATCAACTAAGATATAATTTATAAATTTAAATATAGGGAACACTTAGCTGATAAAAGACAGCAAATCGTCTACACAGCCGCCCCTGCAGACGAGGTCTAGAATTGTTGTCAGGATCATCTCTCAATGGGCTGGAATAGATCATATTACGTAAACAATAATTTACCCCTAGGGGGTGTTATGTCAGCATATTTCATTCACTGATGGCTGACAAACTTACTTGTGTGGACTCAAAAGTCCGCACCTCACTGCCGACTATTGGTTGATTACAAACTCCTTGTGACTCAAGAACTGGGCAGTCCCCCGTACTACAAGAAATTCGTAACCTACCTTGCTCTTGTAGCGTGAGCTATGGTGTTCTTCACACCTTCGACAGATATCGGTGACTTGATAGAAGCTGAAGTGTCCTTGGATGTCCACGTCTTCCATAGTCTAGGAATACGCACACTGGTACACTGTGTTCCACAAGATTTGTCTTTATTGTTCACAATCTTATCACTAAAGAAGCTGATCACACTTCTCTGTAAGTGTTTATTGTGTTTTATGAGACACTTTGTTCACACTAACGCACAGATAGTTCTTTGTTGGTTATCCTGGCGTCAGTGTCACTCTCAGTAGAGTCAAAAGTAATCTGAAGACGCCACAGCGCCCCACGCCGTTACTGCCCCTTGCACAAAGGAAAAGCTGACATAGTACTTTTGCTTCCTTGCCACTTCCTCGATGACGCAAAGCAGAATGTTTGTTTCTTGCTGTCTTAAGCATAGACAACAATATACACTATCTTCACCATGATAATAAAGTGGGAGCAGGATTTTCCTTAATTGTCCTGCTAAGGTAAGAGATGCACTGTCTCTTATTAAAATACACTCTGCAACACTGGACCGCAAGGAGCGGCGGTCGCTTGACCACACGTTGCATACTGGTACTGCATCTGGGTTCAATTACTCACTGGAGCAGTAACAAGACGCTTGCCCCTTCTGAGAGGGCTGGGCCCCTCAGGGCTGAAAGGACTGAAAGGGGCTGAAGGGGGGCTGATACCCCCTCCTAGAGAAAATTTCTCCACAGTGTGTGTGTATGTTGTATGTGGGAGACTGCGTGGGTGTGTTGTACGTGGGATAGTGTGTGGGTGTGTTGTATGTGGCAGAGTGTGTGGGTGTGTTGTATGTCGGAGGGAGAGTGTGTGGGTGTGTTGTATGTGGGAGAGAGTGTGTGTGGGTGTGTTGTATGTGGGAGAGTGTGTGGGTGTGTTGTATGTGGGAGAGAGTGTGTGTGGGTGTGTTGTATGTGGAAGAGTGTGTGGGTTTGTTGTATGTGGGAGGAATAGTGTGTGGGTGTGTTGTATGTGGGAGAGTGTGTGTGGGTGTGTTGTATGTGGGAGAGTGTGTGGGTGTGTTGTATGTGGGAGAGAGTGTGTGTGGGTGTGTTGTATGTGGAAGAGTGTGTGGGTTTGTTGTATGTGGGACGAATAGTGTGTGGGTGTGTTGTATGTCGGAGGGAGAGTGTGTGGGTGTGTTGTATGTGGGAGAGAGTGTGTGTGGGTGTGTTGTATGTGGGAGAGTGTGTGGGTGTGTTGTATGTAGGAGAGAGTGTGTGTGGGTGTGTTGTATGTCGGAGGGAGAGTGTGTGGGATTGTTGTATGTGGGAGGGAGAGTGTGTGGGTGTGTTGTTTGTCGGAGGGAGAGTGTGGGTGTGTTGTATGTGGGAGGGAGAGTGTGTGGGATTGTTGTATGTGGGAGAAAGAGTGTGTGGGTGTGTTGTATGTCGGAGGGAGAGTGTGGGTGTGTTGTATGTGGGAGGGAGAGTGTGTGGGTGTGTTGTACGTGGGAGGGAGAGTGTGTGGGTTTGTTGTATGTGGGAGGGAGTGTGTGTGGGTGTGTTGTATGTGGGAGGGAGAGTGTGTGTGGGTGTGTTGTACGTGGGAGAGTGTGTGGGTGTGTTATGTGTGAGAGAGTGTGTGGGTGTGTTGTATGTGGGATAGTGTGTGTGTTGCACGTAGGAGTGTGTGTGGGTGTGTTCTATGTGGGAAAGTGTGTGGGTGTATGTGGGAGAGTGCGTGGGTGTTGTATGTGGGAGAGTGTGTGGCTGTGTTGTACGTGGGAGAGTGTGTGGGTGTGTTGTGTGTGGGTGTGTTGTACATGGGAGAGTGTGTGTGTATGTTGTATGTGGGAGAGTGCGTGGGTGTGTTGTGTGTGTACACAACACTCTACGAACCAGCTGGCTGGTGCCACTAAAACTTTATACAGTCCCATGATTTTCCCCCATTCAGAATGTTGGTAAGTTTCTAAATTTGTGTACAGTGTACAGTCGAATTATTGTAGCTTTTTGAATTTCAACGGATTTCAATTTCAACGCTCGTGTACGGTAACCAGGACAAAATTTTGTGAATTATTGCCATGTGCAAGTTCCACAGTGTTCCACTACAAACATCCACGTTGCAGTGGTGTGTCAGTGATGATTGTGAATCATGGATATACTAGTGTAAGAGAACTCAGTTAACATGTGTTTTCTGTATCATACGTTGATTCACGAAATCGTAAATGACACGATTGTAAACAAACCATACCACGGGTGGGGTTAGAACCCGCGGTCAGAGAGTTTCCAGACTCTCTGATCGCAGGTTCTAACCCCACCCGTGGTAAGGTTTATCATACGCTGTTTTCCACCTGGTGTCTTGAACACCGTAAGTCTGAGACATTATGACATAACAGTGTTATTAGCCAGATATTATTAACGTCCAACTCTCAGTCATTATTTATCTTTTGTTTTGATAAAAATTAGACACAGGTACAATATCTGGGTAACTTTATTTTAGACGTTTCGCCATCCCGTGACAACTACTGTCACCACGAAGACAATCATTGTGTCACCACAAAGACAATCACTGTGTCACCACAAAGACAATCACTGTGCTACGAAGAAGACAATCACGGTGTTACCAAGAAGACAATCACGGTGTTACCAAGAAGACAATCACAGTGTTACCAAGAAGACAATCACAGTGTTACCAAGAAGACAATCACGGTGTTACCAAGAAGACAATCACGGTGTTACCAAGAAGACAATCACAGTGTTACCAAGAAGACAATCACAGTGTTACCAAGAAGACAATCACGGTGTTACCAAGAAGACAATCACGGTGTTACCAAGAAGACAATCACAGTGTTACCAAGAAGACAATCACAGTGTTACCAAGAAGACAATCACGGTCTTACCAAGAAGACAATCACAGTGTTACCAAGAAGACAATCACAGTGTTACCAAGAAGACAATCACGGTGTTACCAAGAAGACAATCACAGTGTTACCAAGAAGACAATCACGGTGTTACCAAGAAGACAATCACGGTGTTACCAAGAAGACAATCACAGTGTTACCAAGAAGACAATCACGGTGTTACCAAGAAGACAATCACGGTGTTACCAAGAAGACAATCACGGTGTTACCAAGAAGACAATCACGGTGTTACCAAGAAGACAATCACGGTGTTACCAAGAAGACAATCACAGTGTTACCAAGAAGACAATCACAGTGTTACCAAGAAGACAATCACGGTGTTACCAAGAAGACAATCACGGTGTTACCAAGAAGACAATCACGGTGTTACCAAGAAGACAATCACGGTGTTACCAAGAAGACAATCACAGTGTTACCAAGAAGACAATCACAGTGTTACCAAGAAGACAATCACGGTGTTACCAAGAAGACAATCACGGTGTTACCAAGAAGACAATCACAGTGTTACCAAGAAGACAATCACAGTGTTACCAAGAAGACAATCACGGTGTTACCAAGAAGACAATCACGGTGTTACCAAGAAGACAATCACGGTGTTACCAAGAAGACAATCACGGTGTTACCAAGAAGACAATCACGGTGTTACCAAGAAGACAATCACTGTGTTACCAAGAAGACAATCACAGTGTTACCAAGAAGACAATGACAGTGTTACCAAGAAGACAATGACAGTGTTACCAAGAAGACAATCACAGTGTTACCAAGAAGACAATCACAGTGTTACCAAGAAGACAATCACAGTGTTACCAAGAAGACAATCACAGTGTTACCAAGAAGACAATCACGGTGTTACCAAGAAGACAATCACGGTGTTACCAAGAAGACAATCACAGTGTTACCAAGAAGACAATCACAGTGTTACCAAGAAGACAATCACAGTGTTACCAAGAAGATAATCACTGTGTTACCAAGAAGACAATCACAGTGTTACCAAGAAGACAATGACAGTGTTACCAAGAAGACAATCACGGTGTTACCAAGAAGACAATGACAGTGTTACCAAGAAGACAATCATGGTGTTACCAAGAAGACAATCACGGTGTTACCAAGAAGACAATCACGGTGTTACCAAGAAGACAATCACGGTGTTACCAAGAAGACAATCACGGTGTTACCAAGAAGACAATCACGGTGTTACCAAGAAGACAATCACTGTGTTACCAAGAAGACAATCACAGTGTTACCAAGAAGACAATCACAGTGTTACCAAGAAGACAATCACAGTGTTACCAAGAAGACAATCACAGTGTTACCAAGAAGACAATGACAGTGCTACCAAGAAGACAATCACAGTGTTACCAAGAAGACAATGACAGTGTTACCAAGAAGACAATGACAGTGTTACCAAGAAGACAATGACGGTGTTACCAAGAAGACAATGACAGTGTTACCAAGAAGACAATGACAGTGTTACCAAGAAGACAATCACAGTGTTACCAAGAAGACAATCACGGTGTTACCAAGAAGACAATCACGGTGTTACCAAGAAGACAATCACAGTGTTACCAAGAAGACAATCACAGTGTTACCAAGAAGACAATCACGGTGTTACCAAGAAGACAATCACAGTGTTACCAAGAAGACAATCACAGTGTTACCAAGAAGACAATCACGGTGTTACCAAGAAGACAATCACAGTGTTACCAAGAAGACAATCACGGTGTTACCAAGAAGACAATCACGGTGTTACCAAGAAGACAATCACAGTGTTACCAAGAAGGCAATCACGGTGTTACCAAGAAGACAATCACGGTGTTACCAAGAAGACAATCACGGTGTTACCAAGAAGACAATCACGGTGTTACCAAGAAGACAATCACGGTGTTACCAAGAAGACAATCACAGTGTTACCAAGAAGACAATCACGGTGTTACCAAGAAGACAATCACGGTGTTACCAAGAAGACAATCACAGTGTTACCAAGAAGACAATCACGGTGTTACCAAGAAGACAATCACGGTGTTACCAAGAAGACAATCACAGTGTTACCAAGAAGACAATCACGGTGTTACCAAGAAGACAATCACGGTGTTACCAAGAAGACAATCACAGTGTTACCAAGAAGACAATGACAGTGTTACCAAGAAGACAATCACAGTGTTACCAAGAAGACAATCACAGTGTTACCAAGAAGACAATCACAGTGTTACCAAGAAGACAATCACGGTGTTACCAAGAAGACAATCACAGTGTTACCAAGAAGACAATCACAGTGTTACCAAGAAGATAATCACTGTGTTACCAAGAAGACAATCACAGTGTTACCAAGAAGACAATGACAGTGTTACCAAGAAGACAATCACGGTGTTACCAAGAAGACAATGACAGTGTTACCAAGAAGACAATCACGGTGTTACCAAGAAGACAATCACGGTGTTACCAAGAAGACAATCACGGTGTTACCAAGAAGACAATCACGGTGTTACCAAGAAGACAATCACGGTGTTACCAAGAAGACAATCACGGTGTTACCAAGAAGACAATCACTGTGTTACCAAGAAGACAATCACAGTGTTACCAAGAAGACAATCACAGTGTTACCAAGAAGACAATCACAGTGTTACCAAGAAGACAATCACAGTGTTACCAAGAAGACAATGACAGTGCTACCAAGAAGACAATCACAGTGTTACCAAGAAGACAATGACAGTGTTACCAAGAAGACAATGACAGTGTTACCAAGAAGACAATGACGGTGTTACCAAGAAGACAATGACAGTGTTACCAAGAAGACAATGACAGTGTTACCAAGAAGACAATCACAGTGTTACCAAGAAGACAATCACGGTGTTACCAAGAAGACAATCACGGTGTTACCAAGAAGACAATCACAGTGTTACCAAGAAGACAATCACAGTGTTACCAAGAAGACAATCACGGTGTTACCAAGAAGACAATCACAGTGTTACCAAGAAGACAATCACAGTGTTACCAAGAAGACAATCACGGTGTTACCAAGAAGACAATCACAGTGTTACCAAGAAGACAATCACGGTGTTACCAAGAAGACAATCACGGTGTTACCAAGAAGACAATCACAGTGTTACCAAGAAGGCAATCACGGTGTTACCAAGAAGACAATCACGGTGTTACCAAGAAGACAATCACGGTGTTACCAAGAAGACAATCACGGTGTTACCAAGAAGACAATCACGGTGTTACCAAGAAGACAATCACAGTGTTACCAAGAAGACAATCACGGTGTTACCAAGAAGACAATCACGGTGTTACCAAGAAGACAATCACAGTGTTACCAAGAAGACAATCACGGTGTTACCAAGAAGACAATCACGGTGTTACCAAGAAGACAATCACAGTGTTACCAAGAAGACAATGACAGTGTTACCAAGAAGACAATCACAGTGTTACCAAGAAGACAATCACAGTGTTACCAAGAAGACAATCACAGTGTTACCAAGAAGACAATCACGGTGTTACCAAGAAGACAATCACAGTGTTACCAAGAAGACAATCACTGTGTTACCAAGAAGACAATCACAGTGTTACCAAGAAGACAATGACAGTGTTACCAAGAAGACAATGACAGTGTTACCAAGAAGACAATGACAGTGTTACCAAGAAGACAATCACAGTGTTACCAAGAAGACAATCACGGTGTTACCAAGAAGACAATCACGGTGTTACCAAGAAGACAATCACGGTGTTGCCAAGAAGACAATCACGGTGTTACCAAGAAGACAATCACTGTGTTACCAAGAAGACAATCACTGTGTTACCAAGAAGACAATCACAGTGTTACCAAGAAGACAATGACAGTGTTACCAAGAAGACAATCACAGTGTTACCAAGAAGACAATGACAGTGTTACCAAGAAGACAATGACAGTGTTACCAAGAAGACAATCACAGTGTTACCAAGAAGACAATGACAGTGTTACCAAGAAGACAATGACGGTGTTACCAAGAAGACAATGACAGTGTTACCAAGAAGACAATGACAGTGTTACCAAGAAGACAATGACAGTGTTACCAAGAAGACAATGACAGTGTTACCAAGAAGAGAATGACGGTGTTACCAAGAAGACAATCACAGTGTTACCAAGAAGACAATTACAGTGTTACCAAGAAGACAATGACAGTGTTACCAAGAAGACAATGACAGTGTTACCAAGAAGACAATCACAGTGTTTCCAAGAAGACAATGACAGTGTTACCAAGAAGACAATGACAGTGTTACCAAGAAGACAATGACGGTGTTACCAAGAAGACAATGACAGTGTTACCAAGAAGACAATCACAGTGTTACCAAGAAGACAATCACAGTGTTATCAAGAAAACAATCACTTTGTTACCAAGAAGACAATCACGGGGTCATAAAGAAGACAATAACGTTGTCACAAAGAAGACAATCACGGTGTCACCAAGAAAAAAACAATCATTGTGTCCCACAAGAGATGATAATCACAGTAATGGAACAATCTTGCTGGAGTTGTTCCCATGATATACCAGCAACAGGTTGCTGGCGAGGTCAGATTCCACTGGCTGCAAGCCTCGCTCTCTATTTCTCTATCTGTCTCTGCCTGTCTCTGTCTGTCTGTCTGTCTCTCTGTTTCTCTCTCTCTCTCTCTCTCTCTCTCTCTCTCTCTCTTACTGTCTACACTGACTACTCGTGTAATCAGGTCAAACAAGAGGGACTGCGCCCCAGAGTATAAATACAACCTCTGGAGAGGTTGGGATGGATTTTACCCTCTGGAGGTCCCACTCTGGAGGTCCCACTCTGGAGGTCCCACTCTGGAGGTCCCACTCTGGAGGTCCCACTCTGGAGGTCCCACTCTGGAGGTCCCACTCTGCAGGTCCCACTCTCGAGGTCGCACTCTCGAGGTCGCACTCTCGAGGTCCCACTCTCGAGGTCCCACTCTCGAGGTCCCACTCTCGAGGTCCCACTCTCGAGGTCCCACTCTCGAGGTCCCACTCTCGACGTCCCTCTCTCGACGTCCCACTCTCGAGGTCCCACTCTCGAGGTCCCACTCTCGAGGTCCCACTCTCGAGGTCCTACTCTCGAGGTCCCACTCTGGAGGTCCCACTCTCGAGGTCCCACTCTCGAGGTCCCACTCTCGAGGTCCCACTCTCGAGGTCCCACTCTCGAGGTCCCACTCTCGTGGTCCCACTCTCGAGGTCCCACTCTCGACGTCCCACTCTCGAGGTCCCACTCTCGAGGTCCCACTCTCGAGGTCCCACTCTCGAGGTCCCACTCTCGAGGTCCCACTCTCGTGGTCCCACTCTCGAGGTCCCACTCTCGAGGTCCCACTCTCGAGGTCCCACTCTCGAGGTCCCACTCTCGAGGTCCCACTCTCGAGGTCCCACTCTCGTGGTCCCACTCTCGTGATCCCACTCTCGTGGTCCCACTCTCGTGGTCCCACTCTCGAGGTCCCACTCTCGACGTCCCACTCTCGAGGTCCCACTCTCGAGGTCCCACTCTCGAGGTCCCACTCTCGAGGTCCCACTCTCGAGGTCCCACTCTGACTTATTTGAAAGAAGAAATTGGGAAAATTGAAATATTGCTTTTCTTGTGATATTATCAGTACAGTAGTGTGGCTTGGGCAGCAGTAGTGTGGCTTGGGCAGCAGTAGTGTGGCTTGGGCAGCAGTAGTGTGGCTTGGGCAGCAGTAGTGTGGCTTCTTGGGCAGCGAGTTGCTAACTTGTTAATGTAAGTCTGTGAGGGTGTGGCTTGGGCAGCAGTAGTGTGGCTTGGGCAGCAGTAGTGTGGCTTGGGCAGCAGTAGTGTGGCTTGGGCAGCAGTAGTGTGGCTTGGGCAACAGTAGTGTGGCTTGGGCAACAGTAGTGTGGCTTGGGCAGCAGTAGTGTGGCTTGGGCAGCAGTAGTGTGGCTTGGGCAGCAGTAGTGTGGCTTGGGCAGCAGTAGTGTGGCTTGGGCAGCAGTAGTGTGGCTTGGGCAGCAGTAGTGTGGCTTGGGCAGCAGTAGTGTGGCTTGGGCAGCAGTAGTGTGGCTTGGGCAGCAGTAGTGTGGCTTGGGCAGCAGTAGTGTGGCTTGGGCAGCAGTAGTGTGGCTTGGGCAGCAGTAGTGTGGCTTGGGCAGCAGTAGTGTGGCTTGGGCAGCAGTAGTGTGGCTTGGGCAGCAGTAGTGTGGCTTGGGCAGAAGTAGTGTGGCTTGGGCAGCAGTAGTGTGGCTTGGGCAGCAGTAGTGTGGCTTGGGCAGCAGTAGTGTGGCTTGGGCAGCAGTAGTGTGGCTTGGGCAGCAGTAGTGTGGCTTGGGCAGCAGTAGTGTGGCTTGGGCAGCAGTAGTGTGGCTTGGGCAGCAGTAGTGTGGCTTGGGCAGCAGTAGTGTGGCTTGGGCAGCAGTAGTGTGGCTTGGGCAGCAGTAGTGTGGCTT
This sequence comes from Cherax quadricarinatus, assembly GCF_038502225.1. Taxonomy (NCBI): domain Eukaryota; kingdom Metazoa; phylum Arthropoda; class Malacostraca; order Decapoda; family Parastacidae; genus Cherax; species Cherax quadricarinatus. The sequence goes on from NW_027195236.1 coordinate 203,280, forward strand.
GGGCAGCAGCAGTGTGGCTTGGGCAGCAGTAGTGTGGCTTGGGCAGCAGTAGTGTGGCTTGGGCAGCAGTAGTGTGGCCTGGGCAGCAGTAGTGTGGCCTGGGCAGCAGTAGTGCGGGAGGGTGTGGCTTGGGCAGCAGTAGTGTGGCTTGGGCAGCAGTAGTGTGGGAGAGTGTGGCTTGGGCAGCAGTAGTGTGGAAGGGTGTGACTTGGGCAGCAGTAGTGTGGAAGGGTGTGACTTGGGCAGCAGTAGTGTGGGAGGGTGTGGCTTGGGCAGCAGTAGTGTGGAAGGGTATGGCTTGGGCAGCAGTAGTGTGGCCTGTGCAGCAGTAGTGTGGAAGGGCGTGGCCTATGCAGCAGTAGTGTGGGAGGGTGTGGCATGGGCAGCAGTAGCGTGGGAGGGTGTGGCTTGGGCAGCAGTAGTGTGGGAGGATGTGGCTAGGGCAGCAGTAGTGTGGGAGGATGTGGCTTGGGAAGCAGTAGTGTGGGAGGGTGTGGCTTGGGCAGCAGCAGTGTGGAAGGGTGTGGCTTGGGCAGCAGTAGTGTGGCCTGGGCAGCAGTAGTGTGGAAGGGTATGGCTTGGGCAGCAGTAGTGTGGCCTGGGCAGCAGTAGTGTGGGAGGGTGTGGCATGGGCAGCAGTAGCGTGGGTGGGTGTGGCTTGGGCAGCAGTAGTGTGGGAGGGTGTGGCCTGGGCAGCAGTAGTGTGGGAGGGTGTGGCTTGAGCAGCAGTAGTGTGGGAGGGTGTTGCTTGGGAAGCAGTAGTGTGGGAGGGTGTGGCTTGGCAGCAGTAGTGTGGGAGGGTGTGGTCTGGGCAGCAGTAGTGTGGGAGGGTGTGGCCTGGGCAGCAGTAGTGTGGGAGGGTGTGGCTTGGGCAGCAGTAGTGTGGGTGTGGCCTGGGCAGCAGTAGTGTGTGAGGGTGAGGCTTGGGCAGCAGTAGTGTGGAAGGGTGTGGCTTGGGCAGCAGTAGTGTGGGAGGGTGTGGCTTGGGCAGCAGTAGTCTGGGAGGGTGTGGCTTGTGAAGCAGTAGTGTGGGAGGGTGTGGCTTGGCAGCAGTAGTGTGGGTGTGGCCTTGGCAGCAGTAGTGTGGGAGGGTGTGGCCTGGTCAGCAGTAGTGTGGGAGGGTGTGGCTTGGGCAGCAGTGCGGGTGTGGCCTGGGCAGCCGTAGTGTGGGAGGGTGTGGCCTGGGCAGCAGTGCGGGTGTGGCCTGGGCAGCAGTAGTGTGGGAGGGTGTGGCCTGGGCAGCAGTAGTGTGGGAGGGTGAGGCTTGGGCAGCAGTAGTGTGGAAGGGTGTGGGTTGGGCAGTAGTGTGGGAGGGTGTGGCTTGGGCAGCAGTAGTGTGGGAGGGTGTGGCCTGGGCAGCAGTAGTGTGGGAGGGTGTGGCTTGGGCAGCAGTGCGGGTGTGGCCTGGGCAGCAGTAGTGTGGGAGGGTGTGGCCTGGGCAGCAGTAGTGTGGGAGGGTGAGGCTTGGGCAGCAGTAGTGTGGAAGGGTGTGGGTTGGGCAGTAGTGTGGGAGGGTGTGGCTTGGGCAGCAGTAGTGTGGGAGGGTGTGGCTTGGGCAGCAGTAGTGTGGGAGGGTGTGGCTTGGGCAGCAGTCGTGTGGGAGGGTGTGGCAAGGGCAGCAGCAGTGTGGGAGGGTGTGGCTTGGGCAGCAGCAGCGTGGGAGGGTGTGGCTTGGGCAGCAGTAGTGTGGGAGGGTGTGGCTAGGGCAGCAGTAGTGTGGGAGGGTGGCTTGGGCAGCAGTAGTGTTGGTGTGGCTTGGGCAGCAGTAGTGTGGGAGGGTGTGGCTTGGGCAGCAGTAGTGTGGGAGGGTGTGGCTTGGGCAGCAGTGCGGGTGTGGCCTGGGCAGCAGTAGTGTGGGAGGGTGAGGCTTGGGCAGCAGTAGTGTGGAAGGGTGTGGCTTGGGCAGTAGTGTGGGAGGGTGTGGCTTGGGCAGCAGTAGTGTGGGAGGGTGTGGCTTGGGCAGCAGTAGTGTGGGAGGGTGTGGCTTGGGCAGCAGCCCTATATCACTCTCTTATTTACCCCTATCTCACCTATGGAATTTGTGCATGGGGCTCAACAACAACTAACCATTTCAGACCACTAATTACCCAACAAAAGGCTGCAGTTAGAATGATAACAAATTCTCACTACAGGCAGCACACTCCACCAATATTCAAAACACTCAACCTACTCACCATACAAAACATCCATACTTATTATTGCACTTATTACATACATAGAACACTTAACTCTGATATTAACCCTCCCCTCAAACATCTCCTTGCCAACCTCAACAGAACACATGACCATAACACAAGGCACAGATCACTCTTTGATGTTCCTCGTGTCCATCTCACACTATGCAAAAACTCAATGCACATAAAAGGCCCTAAAATCTGGAATTCATTACCTGTAAATATAAAAGAAACACTACCTGTTTATAAATTCAAGTCTCTTCTCAAAGATCACTTACTCACCCAAAACCAAATAAATACTGAATAACTGAACCTTATAAATTGTATATCTTAAATGTTTCTCACAATTATATCACATAAATGTTAAACCTAAAACCCAATCTAACTTTATTATTTTTTAAATACACTACCTAACAGAATACTCCATACGACTGAATGTACAACAATGCATGCAACCATATGACCTGTCTTTGTAATACTCATTTGTGCTTTATAGTTATCTGTTTACAATAATGTATTATCACTGATTTCATTATTGCTTAGTTAATTTTAAGCCAGCCCGAAATGCTATGCATAGTATAAGTGGCTTTGGCATGCTGCTCTTATCTGTATTTTTTTGTACCTCTGTATGTATGCTCAAATTGTAAATAAATAAATAAATAAATAAAATGAATGAAAGGTCAACCTCAGAAGGAAGAATGCCACCTTTTACATTACCTATTAGTACGTAGCAAGAAGTGATGGGAGCTAGTACGGCTTCAGACCAACCTGTGAACCATTTAGACCTAATGCATCAACGGATGGTAGGAAAAGTGTCTGTACGGCCCAAGTAGTCTGAAAGTATAGCAGAGAATGAGTTTCTTTAAGATTAGGGAACAGCTTATCAGAAATTACTATACATGTGCATCCAGTGTCTCGTAAAATGGTAGATACATTAAGTCCATTAACTGTTCCTGAACAGAAGGGTGCTTGGTTATTACAGTCTTTAAAACATCTTCCAACTTTTTGGACCTTCTTAGAAGGACAATCTGGACGTTTATGTCCCTTAACACTACACAAATTACAAACAGGAATAAAAGAAGTCATTTTACTTTCCACTAGAGGCTTTGATTTCTTAAGGTCTGATGAACCCTTGCCCTTAGGGTTCGATCCCTTTAGGTCTTTATAGAAATTGTGAGCCTCAGCATACAGGTCAGCAGCCTCAGCAACTTCCTCAGCTTTAATCAGGTTACGTTCTCTAATGAATGTTCGTATCTGGTGAGGAAGAGCTGTCAGGAACTGGTCAGCAACCATGAAGTCTCTAAGAGATTCATAACTGTGATCAATTCCTGAACTCTCTATCCAAAAGTCGAACAAACGAAAGAGTGTTACCTGTAACTGCTGAAAGTTCTGGCCAGGCTGTAAGGTGGCATACCTGAAATCTTTCCTGTAAGAATTTGTGTTTTTTTGATATGCTTTAAGGATTGCCTTCTTCAGTAGGTTATAATTACATATGATATCCTGCGACAAAGTTGCATAGATATTCAAGGCTGTACCAGAAAATAAAATTCCTAACCTGGTAGCCCAGGTGTCAGCAGGCCATTCACAGAGGGTAGCGGTATTTTCAAACCTGATAATGTATGAAGTTATGTCTTCCCCCTCTGTGAAGGGAGGTAAATTAGGTGTTGGAATATGTGCACTGACTGCACGATGTTCCATTACTCCTTCCTCTAATTGTTGTTGTGTAAAAGTTAACTTTTTATTCTCTAATTCAAGGCGAGATTTTTCGAGCTCGCGATCCTTTTCTCTCTCTATTAACTCAAGTTCTCTGGCTTTTTCCTCACATTCTCTAGCTTTTTCCTCAACTTCTCTATCCTTTGCTCTTTCCTCAAGCTCTCTTAATTTAACCTGTTCCTCACGTACCTTAGCTTGCTCCTCACGTATTTTAGCTTGTTCCTCATGTTCCCTATCCTTTGCTCTTTCCTCAAGTTCTCTTAATTTAACTTGTTCTTCACGTACTCTAGCTCTCTCCTCACGATCAAGTCTATCACGCTCCTTTTTGTCTTCTCTCTCTCTTTCTAACTGTCTTTCTTGGATTTCTCTCTCACTTCTCTCTCTCTCCTTTTTCTTTTCTCTTTCAATTCTCTCTCTCTCCTTTCCTTCTTCTCTTTCTATTCTCTCTCTCTCCTTTTCTTCTTCTCTTTCCCTTTCTGTCTTTCTTCTCTCTCAATTCTCTCTCTTTCAAGTCTTTCCTGGATCTTAGCACTAATGAAAGATTCTAAATTTTTCCCTGTTATTCCTAACTTACTTCCAGCATTCATCTAAAACTGGTATTCATCCATACTTGCAAGAATAACTTAAACTATCAGGGGAAATGAAACGGGTATTAAAGAAAACGGAGGGTTCAATTCCTGCTCCGCTCAAACTATAAATAAACCAGAGGGCTCGATCCCTACTTCAATTAAACAATATGTATTAATTAAAACGAAGGGTTCTATGCCGGCTCCGAGCAAACAGTAAGTAGAATGGGGTCACTTGACCATCCAATCTTCTCACCAACAAATCAAGAGTGTCCTATGACAGTTCCCTTGATATAATAGAGCTGAATGAAACAAATTGTCACTGGAAAATCTCGGGTCCCTAGAGTCTAATCCTCCAAAGTGTTTCAAGCTCACACAAAAATAGATGGCAGAATTAACTAGTATTCCTGCCTTGACTTGACTTACAATAAATTGAGACTAACAATCACCAAATCTTTTAAATACCTGTACTGTAGTCCTACCATAGAGAATGATTACTCATGGCTGGTGGTAACTGTCTGTGGTATGCGGTGTTGAAGTTCCAATGGTAGATTCGAGATGGAGTTGAATCTTGATTCAGTAGAGTTGATCCTGGCAAGGTCGCCACTTGTGAAGGCTTACTCAGCCCTGTAACAACTTCAGACAGTATTACCAAGGCTGGCTCCTCCTCAGGAAAATTAGTGAATAGAAAAAGAAATAATAACAGACAAACATAAACACTTCATTATATAGAAAATATAAAACACTTAAATATGAAATATTAATCCTACACTAAAGAAAATGAAAAATGAAATATATAAATGATAACTGAATTCAACGCTAATATATATAGGGGTGTCTGGTGTTGGTGACACTGAGTGTTGTTGAAATCGTAGCAATTGCTGATGATGGGGGGGGGGGGTCTCAGGTGTTGGTTACAACCCACTGGTTCGTTCTTCACAGTATAGCCTTGAGTATTCTATCCCGATGACAGGAAAGCAGGTTCTTTACCGCTGCAATGATGAGGGGTTACGTCCTGCAATTTCATACAGGTGCACAGGTAATTAAATCCATAAAGGGGAAGTCTCAGGACGTTAGTCCATCTCCATCAGTTCTGCTCGTTGATTGGCAGGTGACCCTCTCTGTCATCCTCACAAACTAGTATTTAGTCACTTAGCCATAATACCAACTTACCTCATAATTTGTAATATTTTACAATTAAGAATAAAACTAAGTATGCCCGAAATGCCTAGCCATGCTAAGCATTCTAGTGGTACACTCTGTAATCACAATTTTACTACATGTAAACCAAACAATAACCAAATTTCTGTAAACTCAGCATTGTAATCCTTATAGAGAATAAACTTTGAATTTGAATTTGAATTGAATCCAAGCTGGAAAGATAGACAGGTTACCCACTGCTTAAGAAATCACTCCATGATAAGTACAATACCTAAAAGATGTGGTGATTATTACAACAGTCAACCTAGAGCAAGACTGAAAGGACTAAGTTTATTATTGGTCAAAAGTGAAGCTTTCAATCAATAAATCCACTAGAATACAAGGCAGGCATGTACTTACAGTAGTGTTGGGAGCTGTGAGTCTAGTGATTACTGTTTGGACCGGAGCCCCACACGTCACCTTTCGGGGGGGGGGGGGGAAGGAGGGGAAGGGATAGCAGGAGCTAGACTGACCCTACATTAACAAGCAGCCGGCAGTCAAACTATCACTTTCGGGGTGGGGGAAAAAAGGCAGGAATAGCGGGAGCTTGACTAACCCTACCTTAACAAGTAGCCGGCAATGAAACTATTGTTACTATATACTCCCTCTCTACTCCTATCTATTGAACTTTTCCCTCACAAGCAGTGAGCAGCAGTTCACCAGCAGTGAGCAGCAGGTCACCAGCAGTGAGCAGCAGGTCACCAGCTATTACAACCCAGGAGTCCCAAAGGCCTGTTATCCTGGGTGTAAAGGGAGCAAAATAAACACAGCAGAAAACTTTTGACTTGTATTATCCTTCACCAATTTAGAACAGAAGTATGTACACTATATACACTATGTACAACAATAGGTATTAGTGCACTCCACGGTAAGCAAGGCAGAATAGAAGCCACTAGAGAGCAGACCGTGCTTCAACCAGCTCTAGAATGGGAATGACAAGGGCAGACAGAGTGGTACCCACATAACCTCTGCGATTGCCAAAACCATCTTCTCATTGGCTGGAACCTGGTCACTAGTTGAACGACGGTGCCTCATCATCAACTCTCAGCAACCTGGTTTGCTGGTTGGGGGAGATGGCCTGTAAATGAGGGTGTGTACATGTGCCTAATAAAGGTTACGTACTCTTGCATGCCACACCAGCAGTGAGCAGCAGGTTACCAGCAGTGAGTAGCAGGTTAACAGCAGTGAACAGGTTACAAGCAGTGAGCAGCAGGTCACCAGCAGTGAGCAGCAGGTTACCAGCAGTGAGCAGCAGGTTACCAGCAGTGAGCAGCAGGTTACCAGCAGTGAGCAGCAGTGATCTGGACAATTTGGAAGTGTTAAGCCTGTCTCATTTACTCCATGACGGAAGGTTCGAACCAGATCCTCCTATGAATGATAAAGAGATCATGGAGGATCCTACTTATCTCGAACCTGAGCAACTCAGATGTAAATTCAAACGCCTCAATAAAGTGACTGAACTTTGGGAGAAAATTTGGCCCGGAGACTATCTCACCTCACTGAGAAAACTCTTCTATGGAGCTGGAGTTCCTGAAAACCATTCGTCCTTAAAACCTGGTGAGAGAGTAATTATTGATAATGATGGTCCAAGGTCTCGATGGCCTCTTGGAAAAACAGTGACCATCCATTCTGATGCAAATGGAACCATCAAAACAGTTGAAGTTTTGAGCAAAGATGTAGTGAATAAGCAGACAATTGATAAACTAGTGCCGTTAGAATTACACAGTGTTGAAAGCGAACTTACTGATTCTCAGAAACCCCACAGACTAAGTTATTAAGAAAAAAGAATCAGCAGTGGTGGCGAGTGAGACAATCAAAATGATGTTAAGGGATGAATAGTTCACCTAGGGTGAACTTCGCCCACCCCCGAGTGTGGAGAAAATTCTCCAGTTTAAAGAGAGGGATGGGGGTAGTCGTCAGCCCTCTGAGGGGCTTAGTTCTCTCGGGCTACTGGACTACGACTTCCTTATTCCCACAAGAGCTTATTAAAGACATGGGTGCCAGACGTTACCATGCATGTCTCTCTCCTTGCTAGAATATCTTAGCACCTACACAACAAGAGTTAAACCTGGAGTAACTGCTCTTTACCCACAGCGCTCCACTTAGTCTGCAAGTCAGGGGCATTATAACTATTATCCCATGGCCAAACAACAGGAAACAACCCTCTTGTGTTAATCTTTGTTAGAATGTATAGCAGGAATGTCTGTAAAGCTGAGATCAGCATTCCCTTTGTGGGTACAAGTAACTGTAGGACGCCCCACAGAGCGGCCAGCCACTCTGACTTCAGGACTCCGAGTGTACATACGTCACAAAAATCTTCCATTGAGAACAAAGACAATGAACTTGTGCGGTAAACTCTGAAATACTATCACTCTCCACTAGGAAATTTAAGAACATAAGAACATAAGAAAGGAGGAACACTGCAGGAGGCCTGCTGGCCCATACTAGGCAGGTCCTTTACAATTCATCCCACTAACAAAACATTTGCCCAACCCAATTTTCAATGCCACCCAAGAAATAAGCTCTGATGTGAAAGTCCCTCTCAAATCCAACCCCTCCCACTCATGTACTTATCCAACCCAGATTTGAAACTACCCAAAGTCCCAGCCTCAACAACCCAACTAGGCAGACTGCTCCACTCATCAACTACCCTACTTCCAAACCAATACTTTCCTATGTCCTTTCTAAATCTAAACTTATCCAATTTAAATCCATTACTGCGGGTTCTCTCTTGGAGACACATCCTCAAGACCTTATTAATATCCCCTTTATTAATACCCATCTTCCACTTATACACTTCGATCAGGTCTCCCCTCATTCTTCAAACAAGCACGAGTATGATGATCCGCGGTATAAATCACGATAAAGTGTGTGTTAACATGTGTTTCTCGGTGTGTACTCAGGTGTAAACAAAGGGACAGAATATCTCCCTACCGTGAATAACGAATGGTATTAAAGTGACTGATGCTTTACTAGTGAGGACAATATAACTACGCATCTGTAGCAGCCTACCCAAGGCAATGATATCGGGGTCATTAAACCTCCCCTATAACAAGATAGGGAAAATTGGGTCAGTTACAACCCAGGTAAGTCCAGTCATACCCACAACGTCTTATGTTAGCTGCAGCTAATTGGTAGATATGGGATTTAACTGGAGTTACCAACAGATCCCATGACACGAGGGCGATCTGCCCAACACCAGCGAGTACCAAGATGCATTTCATGTACAAGCAAATGTGAAATGCTGTATATATACGCTTCTCTGGGGCAAATTTTAATGTGTTATTCACTACTGGACTGCTCATGAGTTGGAACTTCACTCATTCGAAGACTTGCCATTTTGAGAATTTTCATGTGATGACTTGTGCAGACTTTTGATTACCTTCAAATATACATTGCTAATGTTTCACTACATTAGAAACTTATGCCGCACTCTGCACAGCTTCTAATGTTTGGTGTTGTGGTAGACAGAGCTGGGGTTATATAATACTTGTTTACCACTACTTGTTTTTTTAGTCACTTTTTATTGTGTGTGCAATTAGTGTATATTCCAATTACTTTTTTGCAAGTACCAAAACTATCTTTTGCTAGCTAGTACCAACTACCTCATTTTTTTTTACGTTTTTTTGTGCAATAAACTGCTCAACTTATTTAATATTACAAATCAGATCTTACTCCTAAACCAATATTATCTCATAGTGACTATCTGTCCATTTAACTTGTTTACCATTACTTAATTGTAGTCCCTTATATATTTTTTGTCCTTTATTTTAGCTCTATATAACTACCTTAGATCATATATTCACAATTGTTAAACTAATCAAGGTGCTATTCTCAGGTGCTAAAGTTAATAAGTTCACTATTTTGCCATTATACTCCAAAGCTCATTTATTTGATTACCACTTTATTGTTCACCACAACTTATATTAGTCCCTTTTATATTATAATTTTATATTATAATTCTAACTTTAAAGAATTACCTTTAAAGTACTACCTACTATCATATTCCCAAGCTCCATTATTTGATCATCACTTTATTTGTTCACCACAAATTATTTTAGTCCCTTTTATATTGTCTCCCTTATTTTAGCTTTAAAAAACTACCTTAGCTCATTATTTTTTACATTTGTTAAATAATTCAGGTGCTATTTTTTTAGCTTTAGAATATTTACTTTGTTTTATACTTAATTCTAACTATAGATTCACTACAAATCTTATGATTACAAGCATTGATCCTGATACCAACCTCTTATTTAATGACTTAAATGATTCAAACAGTTACTGTAATTACTACACAGCAGAACAATCAAAGGCACTTCTCAGTGCCAACAACAACATAACTATCTTTAACTACAATATCAGATCTTTAAGCAAGCATTATGATGACCTCCTAGCATTACTAAATTCCTTGCATGCCAATATGTCCATCATTACACTAACTGAAACCTGGCTAAAGCCTGATACTACAGATGTCTATGCCATTCCTGGTTACACAGCCATACACAACTGTAGGCCAGACCAACAAGGGGGTGGCACAGCTATATACTACTCAGACCAACTAGAATGTATCACTAATACTTGCACAAGGGATGAACATGGGGAATATATAATAGCTAAATTCAAATCCAAATACCTACAAAAACCTCTCACAGTGATAAACATCTACAGAATTCCACAATCAAACATTAGCCAATTTAGTCAAAACCTAGGAAGTATGATAACTGATGCACGCATGAACAAAGATCACTTACTACTCTCAGGTGACTTCAATATAAATCTCCTGCAAGACCAGGACCCACACGTTACTGAATTCACAAACACAATGAGTAACTGCATGTTGCTACCAACAGTAACAAAACCTACAAGAGTTACAGAGACTAGTGTTTCCCTACTTGACCACATCTGGACCAACACCATATCCCCTTTAAAATCAGGCATAATTACAGATAATACCACAGACCACTACCCTACTTTCCTCATAACAACTCTTGGTAAAATACCCCAAGACACTACTAAAGTCACCTTCAGACTTCACAATGAGGCAGCCATTAATAACTTCACAACAGCAGTAACAAACATTGACTGGCACACTGAGCTAGAAATCTATACAGATATTGACGAATGTATTAATAATTTTCTAAAAAAGACCCAATACCTTTATAACAAGCACTGCCCTAAAAAAACTAAACAGATGACAGCTAAGAGACTGAACAGTCCCTGGCTAACACCCAGCATTCTCAAATCCATAAATACAAAACACCGATATGAAAAACAGTACAGAATGGGTCACATAACCAGAGACCAAACAAAACGTTACTCGTCAATCCTAACCAGCCTGATAAGAAGGGCAAAAAAATTGTATTATGAGAACAGATTATCCAACTTACGAGGTGATATAAAAAAGACCTGGAAGACCCTATCAGAAATTCTGGGAACAAAAAAGATATCACGACATAGCGAAATAAAATTAGCAAAATCAGATGAACCCCAACTCCCACCAACAGAAACAGCAAACAGACTCAATGATTTCTTCTCCACTATAGGTCAAAACCTTGCCAATAATATCCCAAGCTCAGATACCCCACCAAATGACTACCTCACTGGCAACTACCCGAACACACTGTTCCTAGCTCCGACTAACCCATACGAAGTCTCCCTTATTATCAACGCACTAAAAAACAAGGCAGGAGATTTAAATACCTTACCACCCTTTATATACAAAAAAGTGTCACAAGTACTATCACCAATCATTGCAACACTCTTTAACAAATCCATTGAATCCTCCACCTTCCCTACAGTTCTCAAAATAGCAAGGGTCACCCCGATCCATAAAGGAGGAGACCAAACAGAGTTGAATAACTATAGGCCAATATCCAATTTACACCCTCTCTCAAAAATCTTCGAAAAATTAATTCATAAACGAATCTACTCCTACCTCATCTCCCATAACATTCTCAACCCCTGCCAATTTGGATTCAGGCCTAATAAAAATACTAATGATGCTATTATACACATGCTAGAACATATATACACTGCAATAGAGAAAAAAGAAGTCCCACTGGGGATCTTCATTGACTTACGTAAAGCTTTTGATACAGTTGACCATGACTTGCTCCACGTAAAATTGTCACACTATGGTATAAGAGGGCACTCCCTCAACTACCTCAAGTCTTACCTCAGCAACAGAAGCCAATATGTGTACGCAAATGGGGCAAGCTCTTCCGCACAACCAATTACAGTTGGTGTCCCACAGGGAAGTGTCCTTGGCCCTCTTCTCTTTCTCCTATACATAAATGACCTACCAAATGCTTCGCAATTACTCAAACCCACACTTTTTGCAGATGACACCACATACGTCTTCTCTCACCCGAGCCCAGTCACGCTAGCCAATACTGTAAACACCGAATTACAGAAAATATCTACCTGGATGAGGACTAACAAACTTACACTAAACATTGACAAAACCTACTTCATTCAGTTTGGTAGCAGAGCTACAGATGTCCCTCTTAACATAACGATAAACGGATCACCTATCACAAAGCTAACAGAGGGAAAATTCTTAGGAATCCACCTCGATAATAGACTCAAATTTCATACACATATACAACAAATTTCTAAGAAAATTTCCAAGACTGTAGGCATACTATCGAAGATACGGTACTATGTTCCACAGTCAGCCCTCCTGGCCCTTTATCACTCTCTTATTTACCCCTATCTCACCTATGGAATTTGTGCATGGGGCTCAACAACAACTAACCATCTCAGACCACTAATTACCCAACAAAAGGCTGCAGTTAGAATGATAACAAATTCTCACTACAGGCAGCACACTCCACCAATATTCAAAACACTCAACCTACTCACCATACAAAACATCCATACTTATTATTGCACTTATTACATACATAGAACACTTAACTCTGATATTAACCCTCCCCTCAAACATCTTGCCAACCTCAACAGAACACATGACCATAATACAAGGCACAGATCACTCTTTGATGTTCCTCGTGTCCATCTCACGCTATGCAAAAACTCAATGCACATAAAAGGCCCTAAAATCTGGAATTCATTACCTGTAAATATAAAAGAAACACTACCTGTTTATAAATTCAAGTCTCTTCTCAAAGATCACTTACTCACTCAAAACCAAATAAATACTGAATAACTGAACCATATAAATTGTATATCCTAAATGTTACTCACAATTATATCACACAAATGTTAAACCTAACTTTGTTATTTTTTTTAAATACACTACCTAACAGAATACTCCATTCTACTGAATGTACAACAATGCATGCAACCATATGACCTGTCTTTGTAATACTCATTTGTATTTTATAGTTATCTGTTTACAATAATGTCTTATCACTGATTTCATCATTGCTTAGTTAATCTTAAGTTAATTTTAAGCCAGCCCGTAATGCTATGCATATAAGTGGCCTTGGCATGCTGCTCTCTAAATAAATACCGGGATGTTGATCTCGGGAAAGACTACGTACACCCGGCTCACCACCCCCATCACCACTCCGCTCTCTCTTAATATCACAATTTTGTTTGAATATAATTATGGAGTGTACACATATAGCGCCATCATTGACCCAGATGACAACACTCATCTTGTCATGTGTTGACACAGAAGTTATTGTGTAGTTTGCAGCAGTTATCAGAAACATCGTCCCTGTGTCTCCCTGCTGCCGCTACACGCGCGTCACACCTGTCATCATGATGGCCAACCTTCCCTCCATGACCATCCATGACCCTACCTCAATCTTACCATACATTTATTTAAAACTTTGTTTAGTTAGTGCCATCAGTACATAACCCTGGGTGAGCAGAAATGTATACGCAAATCCTCCTGCTCCCGGTGCCCCTATTCACCTAGCTATGTATAGATAGCTAGGTGAAGGTCACTATACACCTGCTGCTCTTCACCTAACAGTACACATCCACTATTTAACACTTAGTCTGGTGCTGTAGATCACATCCCGGGTAAGATGATCTAAACACCGTAGTAGAAATAAGCTATGAAGGTTATTAAACCGAAGGAAGTCTACCTCTAGGACATGTATATCACAGGATAAAATAACGATGTGTACGATGGTATCTCTGACCTTTGTTATTGTTGTTCAGAAACTCAACAAAGAACTTAAAGCAAATTATAAAGAAAAAAAAAGTGATTCCACGAAATCGAGTGAAATAATATATTTTGATATTATAATAATAGTAATAATAATAATAATAATAATAATAATAATAATAATAATAATAATAATAATAATAATAATCTTTATTTCTACAAGTACATGTACAAGGTATACAGTCCTAGCTGACAACAATGACATACTACTATATAGAAAGTCCCTTGTTATGCTCCGCATGTCGGGCAAATTAGGTCAGTGTCCCAGGATGCAACCCACACCAGTCGACTAATACCCAGGTACCTATTTTACTACTCACTCCAACCGAAACAGCAAACAGACTTAATGTTTTCTTCTCCACCGTAGGAAAAAATCTAGCAAACAAAATACCAAGCACAAACACCCGTCCATCAGACTATCTCATAGGAACCTACCCAAATACGCTGTTCCTAGCTCCAACCAACCCCACTGAAGTTATGCTCATCATAAACACCCTTAAAAACAAGGCAGGAGACATAAACAACTTGTTTGCTTTTATGTACAAAAAAGCTTCTCAAGTATTGTCACCAATTATTGCAACGCTCTTTAACAAATCCATTGAATCATCTACCTTCCCAACAATCCTCATAATAGCGAAGGTCACTCTGATCCATAAAGAAGGTGACCAAGCTGACTTGAATAACTATAGACCAATATCTAACTTACCACTGCTCTCTAAAATCTTTGAAAAATTAATTCATAGATGGATGTATTCCTACCTCGTTTCACACAACATATTAAACACTTGTCAGTTTGGATTCAGGAATAATAAAAGCACAAATGACGCTATCATACACATGCTAGAACTAATATATACCGCACTTGAAAAGAAAGAAGTCCGGCTGGGCATTTTCATTGATTTACGTAAAGCTTTCGATACAGTCGACCATGAACTGCTGTACTCCAAATTAACGCACTATGGTATCAGAGGCCACTCCTTCAACTACCTAAAGTCATACCTTAGTAACAGAACTCAATATGTGTATGCAAATGATGCAAACTCCTCCACCCAACCAATCACAGTAGGAGTCCCACAAGGAAGCGTCCTTGGACCACTCCTCTTTCTCATCTACATCAATGATCTACTGAATGCATCACAGCTACTCAAACCCATATTATTTGCAGATGACACTACATATGTATTTTCCCACCCAAACACAGTCATACTAGCAAACACAATCAATGCTGAATTACAGAAAATATCTGCCTGGATGATGACTAACAAACTTACCCTGAACACTGATAAAACCTATTTCATTCAGTTTGGAAACAAAGCTGCAAATGATCCAATTAACATTAAGCTAAATGGATCATCAGTCACAAGACTCACAGAGAGAAAATTCCTAGGTATCCACCTTGACAGTAGCCTTAAGTTCCGGACACACATACAACAAATCACCAAGAAAATCTCCAAGACTGTAGGCATACTATCAAAGATAAGGTACTACGTTCCACAATCAGCTCTCCTGGCACTGTACCATTCACTCATATACCCTTATCTTACATATGGAATTTGTGCATGGGTATCAACAACATCCAATCGCCTAAAACCCCCAATAACCCAGCAAAAGGCAGCAGTAAGAATGATAACAAATTCCCACTCCTGCCAGCACACTCCACCAATTTTCAAAAGTCTGAATCTGCTCACCATTAAGAACATCCATACTTATTCATGTGCCTACTACATACACAGAACAATACATGCAAATATAAACCCCCAACTCAAACTTCTCCTCACCAACCTAAACAGGACACATAACCACAACACAAGACACAGATCTCTTTTTGATATACCTTGTGTCCATATCACACTGTGTAAAAACTCTATGCACATAAAGGGCCCCAAAATATGGAATTCATTACCAGAAGATATTGAAGTAACACAGTCTGAAAATCAATTTAAGACTCTTCTCAAAAGCCACTTAATCACCCTAGACTAAATACTAAATACTCAGTACACATTTACTCACCTATGTACTCCCACATCATAACTGAAACAATCACATTGAACCTTTTATCCATTGTTGACAGGAATATAATTGAATCATTGTTTTTCACAAAAGCATTTTAGAATATAAATACGTATATCTTTGTATTATACAAATTTTGATTCATTTATAATTAATATTCTACCATACAACTATGAAATAATTACTTTCCTACTGTACAACTATGATATACTACTCCTTATTATTAAGTAGAATGTAAACCAATAATGTTAAGTTGGCCCATAATGCCAAGGCATAATAGAGGCTCTCTTTGCATTGCAACCCACTACTGTATATACACAATCTCAATGTACTGTTTGCAGAGACATTAAATAAATAAATAAATAAATAAACATGGACAGTAAATGCCTTAAGGAAACACGTTCTGTTTTCACCCGTACCAGGGATCGACCCCTGGAGCTCAGTGTGAGAGCTGAGTGCGCCAGCAATCAAGCTACGGGACAAACACAGCATATATAGCGCAACCAGGACGTGTGGTCAGGTGTAGTATTAAAAAGCATAGACACGTATATAACTGAGGGAGAGGGTTACCTGGAGTATACCTGGAG
The DNA here is from genome assembly GCF_038502225.1 of Cherax quadricarinatus. NCBI lineage: Eukaryota > Metazoa > Arthropoda > Malacostraca > Decapoda > Parastacidae > Cherax > Cherax quadricarinatus. The sequence goes on from NW_027195236.1 coordinate 219,673, forward strand.
AGAGTTCCGGGGGTCAACGCCCCCGCGGCCCGGTCTGTGACCAGGCCTCATGGCCCCTAATTTTGGGAGCCCAACTTCGTCCTAACTGACATCGGTTCAGGGAATCTGACGGTGCTCCATCTCTGTGGGCTCACACCGGGTGGCCCGGTGGCTAAAGCTTCCGCTGCACACACGGAGGGCCTAGGTTCGATTCCCGGCGGGTGGAAACATTTCGACGCGTTTCCTTACACCTGTTGTCCTGTTCACCTAGCAGCAAATAGGTACCTGGGTGTTAATCGACTGGTGTGGGTCGTATCCTGGGGGACAAGATTGAGGACCCCAATGGAAATAAGTTAGACAGTCCTCGATGACGCACTGACTTTCTTGGGTTAACCTGGGTGGCTAACCCTCCGGGGTTAAAAATCCGAACGTAATCTTATCTTACTAGACGGTGACCTTTTTCGGCTCACACGTCGTACTTTATGACGATGACATTCGTGGGCGCATGCATCGTACCATGACGGTCTAACTAGGACGGACACATTGGTGCGCTCGTTCGGTAGGATGCAGAGCACTTATCCATTCCCCAGGATGCGACCCACAACAGTCGACTAACCACAAGGTACCTATTTACTGCTAGGTGACCGAGGTAATGGCTTTTGCCATTACCTCGGCAGTCGTGTACCTACAACTACACTCTAGGTTTGTTTTTTCTAGGATGGGATGAACTGTATGCTAGATGTCCCTCCTGTTTTTTTTTAAATTACGCCTGACCATACGTCCTGGATGCCCTGTATAAGTTGTAACTGTTTATTATTGTTCACTGTACTTGATGAAGGTCACTCGTTCGTGGAACACTCTACCCCAGATGGGTCCTACACAGATGACAGCAAGGAAATGAGTGAGCTACACAAGTCCCAATATGACTCAGTTTTTAGCAAGCCGCTAACCAGACTGAGAGTCGAAGATCAAAATGAATTTTTTATGAGAGAGCCACAGAATTTGGTTAACACAAGCCTACCTGATGTTATCCTGACGCCAAATGACTTCGAACAGGCGATAAATGACATGCCCATGCACTCTGTCCCAGGCCAGACTCATGTAACTCCGTGTTCATCAAGAACTGCAAGAAGCCCCTCTCACGAACTTTTACCATCCTATGGAGAGGGAGCATGGACACGGGGGTCGTCCCACAGTTACTAAAAAACAACAGACATAGCCCCACTCCACAAAGGGGACAGTAAAGCAATAGCAAAGAACTACACACCGATAGCACTAACATCCCATATCATAAAAATCTTTGAAAGGGTCCTAAGAAGCAAGATCGCCACCCATCTAGATACCCATCAGTTACACAACCCAGGGCAACATGGGTTTAGAACAGGTCGCTCCTGTCTGTCTCAGCTACTGGATCACTACGACAAGGTCCTAGATGAACTAGAAGATAAAAAGAATGCAGATGTAATATATACAGACTTCGCCAAAGCCTTTGACAAGTGTGACCATGGCGTAATAGCGCACAAAATGCGTGCTAAAGGAATAACAGGAAAAGTCGGTCGATGGATGTATAATTTCCTCACAAACAGAACACAAAGAGTAGTAGTCAACAGAGTAAAGTCTGAGGTGGCTACGGTGAAAAGCTCTGTTCCACAAGGCACAGTACTCGCTCCCATCTTGTTTCTCATCCTCATATCTGACATAGACAAGGATGTCAGCCACAGCACCGTGTCTTCCTTTGCAGATGACACCCGAATCTGCATGAGAGTGTCTTCCATTGCAGACACTGCAAGGCTCCAGGCGGACATCAACCAAATCTTTCAGTGGGCTGCAGAAAACAATTTGAAGTTCAACGATGAGAAATTTCAATTACTCAGATATGGTAAACATGAGGAAATTAAAACGTCATCAGAGTACAAAACAAATGCCTTCCACAAAATAGAGCGAAGAACCAACGTCAAGGACCTGGGAGTGATCATGTCGGAGGATCTCACCTTTAAGGACAATAGCATTGTATCAATGTCATCTGCTAGAAAAATGACAGGATGGATAATGAGAACCTTCAAAACTAGGGATGCCAAGCCCATGATGACACTCTTCAGGTCGCTCGTTCTATCTAGGCTGGAATATTGCTGCACACTAACAGCACCTTTCAAGGCAGGTGAAATTGCTGACCTAGAAAATGTACAGAGAACCTTCACCTCAGTTACTGAGAGTGCTTCAAGTTCCTGAACCTGTATTCCCTGGAACGCAGGAGGGAGAGATACATGATTATATACACCTGGAAAATCCTAGAGGGACTAGTACCGAACTTGCACACGAAAATCACTCACAACGAAAGCAAAAGACTCGGCAGACGATGCAACATCCCCCCAATGAAAAGCAGGGGTGTCACTAGCACGTTAAGAGACCATACAATAAGTGTCAGGGGCCCGAGACTGTTCAACTGCCTCCCAGCATACATAAGGGGGATTACCAATAGACCCTTGGCTGTTTTCAAGCAGGCACTGGACAAGCATCTAAAGTCGGTACCTGACCAGCCGGGCTGTGGCTCGTACGTTGGATTGCATGCAGCCAGCAGTAACAGCCTGGATGATCAGGCTCTGATCCACCAGGAGGCCTGGTCACAGACCGGGTCGCGGGGGCGTTGACCCACGGAACTCTCTCCAGGTAAACTCCAGGTAAATCCCAATGGAAATTAAAGGACCCGAATGGAAATAAGTCACTCTGTCTGACTTTTTTGGGTTATCCCAGGTTCTCTACACATATACTGCTATGTATGATAATTCTATGTAACTGTATTTGTGTATACCTGAATAACCTTACTTACTACCACTTGAAGAGTAAGACACATGTGCAACAATTGAGAATCTTTATTGATAAAACGTATCGCCTACACAGTAGGCGTCTTCAGTCAAATACAAAGGCAGCAGTAGTAATGAAATAATGATGCAATCAGTCCATCAACCTTGGAGAAAAAGTATTTGGGGTGGTCACTCTTTCAGCCTGGAGGCTGAGGGACTGACCACCTCAAAGGCATCGACACAAGTGGGTGGGACCCAGTGCGTAACGTCTTCCAGATCCTCCACATCATTTTCGACATATTTAAGACACCATTCTCATGGTTCAGCTTCGTATTGTTCCAGACCATGAAGCTGAACTCTTCTCCAGGCTCAGGGACTGACCACCTCAAACTATTTTCCAAGGTTGATAGACTGATTACGGCATCTTTACCTCGTCATTTCTGCTGCCTTCAATCTATTCTGTGTATCTGACTGAAGAAGCTTCCGCGAAGGTGAAACGTTTCAACAGTAATGATACCCAACAGATGTTTTGCTCAACATTATACCTTGAATAAGCTTCTGGTGTTATCTTCAGTACAAGCTTCAGGTGTTATCTTCAGTACAAGCTTCTGGTGCTATCTTCAGTACAAGCTTCTGGTGCTATCTTCAGTACAAGCTTCTGGTGCTATCTTCAGTACAAGCTTCTGGTGCTATCTTCAGTACAAGCTTCTGGTGCTATCTTCAGTACAAGCTTCTGGTGTTATCTTCAGTACAAGCTTCAGGTGTTATCTTCAGTACAAGCTTCTGGTGCTATCTTCAGTACAAGCTTCTGGTGCTATCTTCAGTACAAGCTTCTGGTGCTATCTTCAGTACAAGCTTCTGGTGTTATCTTCAGTACAAGCTTCTGGTGCTATCTTCAGTACAAGCTTCTGGTGCTATCTTCAGTACAAGCTTCTGGTGTTATCTTCAGTACAAGCTTCTGGTGCTATCTTCAGTACAAGCTTCTGGTGCTATCTTCAGTACAAGCTTCTGGTGTTATCTTCAGTACAAGCTTCTGGTGCTATCTTCAGTACAAGCTTCTGGTGTTATCTTCAGTACAAGCTTCTGGTGCTATCTTCAGTACAAGCTTCTGGTGTTATCTTCAGTACAAGCTTCTGGTGCTATCTTCAGTACAAGCTTCTGGTGCTATCTTCAGTACAAGCTTCTGGTGCTATCTTCAGTACAAGCTTCTGGTGCTATCTTCAGTACAAGCTTCTGGTGCTATCTTCAGTACAAGCTTCTGGTGCTATCTTCAGTACAAGCTTCTGGTGCTATCTTCAGTACAAGCTTCTGGTGCTATCTTCAGTACAAGCTTCTTGTGCTATGTTCAGTACAAGCTTCTGGTGCTATCTTCAGTACAAGCTTCTGGTGTTATCTTCAGTACAAGCTTCTGGTGCTATCTTCAGTACAAGCTTTCTGGTGCTACCTTCAGTACAAGCTTCTGGTGCTATCCTCACTACAAGCTTCTGGTGTTATCTTCAGTACAAGCTTCTGGTGTTATCTTCAGTACAAGCTTCTGGTGTTATCTTCAGTACAAGCTTCTGGTGCTATCTTCAGTACAAGCTTTCTGGTGCTATCTTCAGTACAAGCTTCTGGTGTTATCTTCAGTACAAGCTTCTGGTGCTATCTTCAGTACAAGCTTCTGGTGTTATCTTCAGTACAAGCTTCTGGTGTTATCTTCAGTACAAGCTTCTGGTGCTATCTTCAGTACAAGTTTTCTGGTGTTATCTTCAGTACAAGCTTCTGGTGCTATCCTCACTACAAGCTTCTGGTGTTATCTTCAGTACAAGCTTCTGGTGCTATCTTCAGTACAAGCTTCTGGTGCTATCTTCAGTACAAGCTTCTGGTGCTATCTTCAGTACAAGCTTCTGGTGCTATCTTCAGTACAAGCTTCTGGTGTTATCTTCAGTACAAGCTTCTGGTGCTATCTTCAGTACAAGCTTTCTGGTGCTATCTTCAGTACAAGCTTCTGGTGCTATCCTCACTACAAGCTTCTGGTGTTATCTTCAGTACAAGCTTCTGGTGTTATCTTCAGTACAAGCTTCTGGTGTTATCTTCAGTACAAGCTTCTGGTGCTATCTTCAGTACAAGCTTTCTGGTGCTATCTTCAGTACAAGCTTCTGGTGTTATCTTCAGTACAAGCTTCTGGTGCTATCTTCAGTACAAGCTTCTGGTGTTATCTTCAGTACAAGCTTCTGGTGTTATCTTCAGTACAAGCTTCTGGTGCTATCTTCAGTACAAGTTTTCTGGTGTTATCTTCAGTACAAGCTTCTGGTGCTATCCTCACTACAAGCTTCTGGTGTTATCTTCAGTACAAGCTTCTGGTGCTATCTTCAGTACAAGCTTCTGGTGCTATCTTCAGTACAAGCTTCTGGTGCTATCTTCAGTACAAGCTTCTGGTGCTATCTTCAGTACAAGCTTCTGGTGCTATCTTCAGTACAAGCTTCTGGTGTTATCTTCAGTACAAGCTTTCTGGTGTGCTATCTTCAGTACAAGCTTCTGGTGCTATCTTCAGTACAAGCTTCTGGTGCTATCTTCAGTACAAGCTTCTGGTGCTATCTTCAGTACAAGCTTCTGGTGCTATCTTCAGTACAAGCTTCTGGTGCTATCTTCAGTACAAGCTTCTGGTGTTATCTTCAGTACAAGCTTCTGGTGCTATCTTCAGTACAAGCTTCTGGTGCTATCTTCAGTACAAGCTTCTGGTGCTATCTTCAGTACAAGCTTCTGGTGCTATCTTCAGTACAAGCTTCTGGTGCTATCTTCAGTACAAGCTTCTGGTGCTATCTTCAGTACAAGCTTCTGGTGCTATCTTCAGTACAAGCTTCTGGTGCTATCTTCAGTACAAGCTTCTGGTGCTATCTTCAGTACAAGCTTCTGGTGCTATCTTCAGTACAAGCTTCTGGTGCTATCTTCAGTACAAGCTTCTGGTGCTATCTTCAGTACAAGCTTCTGGTGCTATCTTCAGTACAAGCTTCTTCTGGTGCTATCTTCAGTACAAGCTTCTGGTGCTATCTTCAGTACAAGCTTCTGGTGCTATCTTCAGTACAAGCTTCTGGTGCTATCTTCTGTACAAGCTTCTGGTGCTATCTTCAGTACAAGCTTCTGGTGCTATCTTCAGTACAAGCTTCTGGTGCTATCTTCAGTACAAGCTTCTGGTGCTATCTTCAGTACAAGCTTCTGGTGCTATCTTCAGTACAAGCTTCTGGTGCTATCTTCAGTACAAGCTTCTGGTGCTATCTTCAGTACAAGCTTCTGGTGCTATCTTCAGTACAAGCTTCTGGTGCTATCTTCAGTACAAGCTTCTGGTGCTATCTTCAGTACAAGCTTCTGGTGCTATCTTCAGTACAAGCTTCTGGTGCTATCTTCAGTACAAGCTTCTGGTGCTATCTTCAGTACAAGCTTCTGGTGCTATCTTCAGTACAAGCTTCTGGTGCTATCTTCAGTACAAGCTTCTGGTGCTATCTTCAGTACAAGCTTCTGGTGCTATCTTCAGTACAAGCTTCTGGTGCTATCTTCAGTACAAGCTTCTGGTGCTATCTTCAGTACAAGCTTCTGGTGCTATCTTCAGTACAAGCTTCTGGTGCTATCTTCAGTACAAGCTTCTGGTGCTATCTTCAGTACAAGCTTCTGGTGCTATCTTCAGTACAAGCTTCTGGTGCTATCTTCAGTACAAGCTTCTGGTGCTATCTTCAGTACAAGCTTCTGGTGCTATCTTCAGTACAAGCTTCTGGTGCTATCTTCAGTACAAGCTTCTGGTGTTATCTTCAGTACAAGCTTCTGGTGCTATCTTCAGTACAAGCTTCTGGTGCTATCTTCAGTACAAGCTTCTGGTGCTATCTTCAGTACAAGCTTCTGGTGTTATCTTCAGTACAAGCTTCTGGTGTTATCTTCAGTACAAGCTTCTGGTGTTATCTTCAGTACAAGCTTCTGGTGCTATCTTCAGTACAAGCTTTCTGGTGCTATCTTCAGTACAAGCTTCTGGTGCTATCTTCAGTACAAGCTTCTTGTGCTATCTTCAGTACAAGCTTCTTGTGCTATCTTCAGTACAAGCTTCTGGTGCTATCTTCAGTACAAGCTTCTTGTGCTATCTTCAGTACAAGCTTCTGGTGCTATCTTCAGTACAAGCTTCTTGTGCTATCTTCAGTACAAGCTTCTGGTGCTATCTTCAGTACAAGCTTCTGGTGCTATCTTCAGTACAAGCTTCTGGTGTTATCTTCAGTACAAGCTTCTGGTGTTATCTTCAGTACAAGCTTCTGGTGCTATCTTCAGTACAAGCTTCTGGTGTTATCTTCAGTACAAGCTTCTGGTGCTATCTTCAGTACAAGCTTCTGGTGTTATCTTCAGTACAAGCTTCTGGTGCTATCTTCAGTACAAGCTTCTGGTGCTATCTTCAGTACAAGCTTCTGGTGTTATCTTCAGTACAAGCTTCTGGTGTTATCTTCAGTACAAGCTTCTGGTGCTATCTTCAGTACAAGCTTCTGGTGCTATCTTCAGTACAAGCTTCTGGTGCTATCTTCAGTACAAGCTTCTGGTGCTATCTTCAGTACAAGCTTCTGGTGCTATCTTCAGTACAAGCTTCTGGTGCTATCTTCAGTACAAGCTTCTGGTGCTATCTTCAGTACAAGCTTCTGGTGCTATCTTCAGTACAAGCTTCTGGTGTTATCTTCAGTACAAGCTTCTGGTGCTATCTTCAGTACAAGCTTCTGGTGCTATTTTCGGTACAAGCTTCTGGTGCTATCTTCAGTACAAGCTTCTGGTGCTATCTTCAGTACAAGCTTCTGGTGCTATCTTCACTACAAGCTTCTGGTGCTATCTTCAGTACAAGCTTCTGGTGCTATCTTCAGTACAAGCTTCTGGTGCTATCTTCAGTACAAGCTTCTGGTGTTATCTTCAGTACAAGCTTCTGGTGCTATCTTCAGTACAAGCTTTCTGGTGCTATCTTCAGTACAAGCTTCTGGTGCTATCCTCACTACAAGCTTCTGGTGTTATCTTCAGTACAAGCTTCTGGTGTTATCTTCAGTACAAGCTTCTGGTGTTATCTTCAGTACAAGCTTCTGGTGCTATCTTCAGTACAAGCTTTCTGGTGCTATCTTCAGTACAAGCTTCTGGTGTTATCTTCAGTACAAGCTTCTGGTGCTATCTTCAGTACAAGCTTCTGGTGTTATCTTCAGTACAAGCTTCTGGTGTTATCTTCAGTACAAGCTTCTGGTGCTATCTTCAGTACAAGTTTTCTGGTGTTATCTTCAGTACAAGCTTCTGGTGCTATCCTCACTACAAGCTTCTGGTGTTATCTTCAGTACAAGCTTCTGGTGCTATCTTCAGTACAAGCTTCTGGTGCTGTCTTCAGTACAAGCTTCTGGTGCTATCTTCAGTACAAGCTTCTGGTGCTATCTTCAGTACAAGCTTCTGGTGCTATCTTCAGTACAAGCTTCTGGTGTTATCTTCAGTACAAGCTTTCTGGTGCTATCTTCAGTACAAGCTTCTGGTGCTATCCTCACTACAAGCTTCTGGTGCTATCTTCAGTACAAGCTTCTGGTGCTATCTTCAGTACAAGCTTCTGGTGCTATCTTCAGTACAAGCTTCTGGTGCTATCTTCAGTACAAGCTTCTGGTGTTATCTTCAGTACAAGCTTCTGGTGTTATCTTCAGTACAAGCTTCTGGTGCTATCTTCAGTACAAGCTTCTGGTGCTATCTTCAGTACAAGCTTCTGGTGCTATCTTCAGTACAAGCTTCTGGTGCTATCTTCAGTACAAGCTTCTGGTGCTATCTTCAGTACAAGCTTCTGGTGCTATCTTCAGTACAAGCTTCTGGTGCTATCTTCAGTACAAGCTTCTGGTGCTATCTTCAGTACAAGCTTCTGGTGCTATCTTCAGTACAAGCTTCTGGTGCTATCTTCAGTACAAGCTTCTGGTGCTATCTTCAGTACAAGCTTCTGGTGCTATCTTCAGAACAAGCTTCTGGTGCTATCTTCAGTACAAGCTTCTGGTGCTATCCTCACTACAAGCTTCTGGTGCTATCTTCAGTACAAGCTTCTGGTGCTATCTTCAGTACAAGCTTCTGGTGCTATCTTCAGTACAAGCTTCTGGTGCTATCCTCACTACAAGCTTCTGGTGCTATCTTCAGTACAAGCTTCTGGTGCTATCTTCAGTACAAGCTTCTGGTGCTATCTTCAGTACAAGCTTCTGGTGCTATCTTCAGTACAAGCTTCTGGTGCTATCTTCAGTACAAGCTTCTGGTGCTATCTTCAGTACAAGCTTCTGGTGTTATCTTCAGTACAAGCTTCTGGTGCTATCTTCAGTACAAGCTTCTGGTGCTATCTTCAGTACAAGCTTCTGGTGCTATCTTCAGTACAAGCTTCTGGTGCTATCTTCAGTACAAGCTTCTGGTGCTATCTTCAGTACAAGCTTCTGGTGCTATCTTCAGTACAAGCTTCTGGTGCTATCTTCAGTACAAGCTTCTGGTGCTATCTTCAGTACAAGCTTCTGGTGCTATCTTCAGTACAAGCTTCTGGTGCTATCTTCAGTACAAGCTTCTGGTGCTATCTTCAGTACAAGCTTCTGGTGCTATCTTCAGTACAAGCTTCTGGTGCTATCTTCAGTACAAGCTTCTGGTGCTATCTTCAGTACAAGCTTCTGGTACTATCTTCAGTACAAGCTTCTGGTGCTATCTTCAGTACAAGCTTCTGGTGCTATCTTCAGTACAAGCTTCTGGTGCTATCTTCAGTACAAGCTTCTGGTGCTATCTTCAGTACAAGCTTCTGGTGCTATCTTCAGTACAAGCTTCTGGTGTTATCTTCAGTACAAGCTTCTGGTGCTATCTTCAGTACAAGCTTCTGGTGCTATCTTCAGTACAAGCTTCTGGTGCTATCTTCAGTACAAGCTTCTGGTGTTATCTTCAGTACAAGCTTCTGGTGTTATCTTCAGTACAAGCTTCTGGTGTTATCTTCAGTACAAGCTTCTGGTGCTATCTTCAGTACAAGCTTTCTGGTGCTATCTTCAGTACAAGCTTCTGGTGCTATCTTCAGTACAAGCTTCTTGTGCTATCTTCAGTACAAGCTTCTTGTGCTATCTTCAGTACAAGCTTCTGGTGCTATCTTCAGTACAAGCTTCTTGTGCTATCTTCAGTACAAGCTTCTGGTGCTATCATCAGTACAAGCTTCTTGTGCTATCTTCAGTACAAGCTTCTGGTGCTATCTTCAGTACAAGCTTCTGGTGCTATCTTCAGTACAAGCTTCTGGTGTTATCTTCAGTACAAGCTTCTGGTGTTATCTTCAGTACAAGCTTCTGGTGCTATCTTCAGTACAAGCTTCTGGTGTTATCTTCAGTACAAGCTTCTGGTGCTATCTTCAGTACAAGCTTCTGGTGTTATCTTAAGTACAAGCTTCTGGTGCTATCTTCAGTACAAGCTTCTGGTGCTATCTTCAGTACAAGCTTCTGGTGTTATCTTCAGTACAAGCTTCTGGTGTTATCTTCAGTACAAGCTTCTGGTGCTATCTTCAGTACAAGCTTCTGGTGCTATCTTCAGTACAAGCTTCTGGTGCTATCTTCAGTACAAGCTTCTGGTGCTATCTTCAGTACAAGCTTCTAGTGCTATCTTCAGTACAAGCTTCTGGTGCTATCTTCAGTACAAGCTTCTGGTGCTATCTTCAGTACAAGCTTCTGGTGTTATCTTCAGTACAAGCTTCTGGTGCTATCTTCAGTACAAGCTTCTGGTGCTATTTTCGGTACAAGCTTCTGGTGCTATCTTCAGTACAAGCTTCTGGTGCTATCTTCAGTACAAGCTTCTGGTGCTATCTTCACTACAAGCTTCTGGTGTTATCTTCAGTACAAGCTTCTGGTGTTATCTTCAGTACAAGCTTCTGGTGTTATCTTCAGTACAAGCTTCTGGTGTTATCCTCACTACAAGCTTCTGGTGCTATCTTCACTACAAGCTTCTGGTGTTATCTTCAGTACAAGCTTCTGGTGTTATCTTCAGTACAAGCTTTCTGTTGCTATCTTCAGTACAAGCTTCTGGTGCTATCCTCACTACAAGCTTCTGGTGTTATCTTCAGTACAAGCTTCTGGTGTTATCTTCAGTACAAGCTTCTGGTGCTATCTTCAGTACAAGCTTTCTGGTGCTATCTTCAGTACAAGCTTCTGGTGCTATCCTCACTACAAGCTTCTGGTGTTATCTTCAGTACAAGCTTCTGGTGTTATCTTCAGTACAAGCTTCTGGTGTTATCTTCAGTACAAGCTTCTGGTGCTATCTTCAGTACAAGCTTTCTGGTGCTATCTTCAGTACAAGCTTCTGGTGTTATCTTCAGTACAAGCTTCTGGTGCTATCTTCAGTACAAGCTTCTGGTGTTATCTTCAGTACAAGCTTCTGGTGTTATCTTCAGTACAAGCTTCTGGTGCTATCTTCAGTACAAGCTTTCTGGTGTTATCTTCAGTACAAGCTTCTGGTGCTATCCTCACTACAAGCTTCTGGTGTTATCTTCAGTACAAGCTTCTGGTGCTATCTTCAGTACAAGCTTCTGGTGCTATCTTCAGTACAAGCTTCTGGTGCTATCTTCAGTACAAGCTTCTTGTGCTATCTTCAGTACAAGCTTCTGGTGCTATCTTCAGTACAAGCTTCTGGTGTTATCTTCAGTACAAGCTTTCTGGTGCTATCTTCAGTACAAGCTTCTGGTGCTATCCTCACTACAAGCTTCTGGTGCTATCTTCAGTACAAGCTTCTGGTGCTATCTTCAGTACAAGCTTCTGGTGCTATCTTCAGTACAAGCTTCTGGTGCTATCCTCACTACAAGCTTCTGGTGCTATCTTCAGTACAAGCTTCTGGTGCTATCTTCAGTACAAGCTTCTGGTGCTATCTTCAGTACAAGCTTCTGGTGCTATCTTCAGTACAAGCTTCTGGTGCTGTCTTCAGTACAAGCTTCTGGTGCTATCTTCAGTACAAGCTTCTGGTGCTATCTTCAGTACAAGCTTCTGGTGCTATCTTCAGTACAAGCTTCTGGTGCTATCTTCAGTACAAGCTTCTGGTGCTATCTTCAGTACAAGCTTCTGGTGCTATCTTCAATACAAGCTTCTGGTGCTATCCTCACTACAAGCTTCTGGTGCTATCTTCAGTACAAGCTTCTGGTGCTATCTTCAGTACAAGCTTCTGGTGCTATCTTCAGTACAAGCTTCTGGTGCTATCCTCACTACAAGCTTCTGGTGCTATCTTCAGTACAAGCTTCTGGTGCTATCTTCAGTACAAGCTTCTGGTGCTATCTTCAGTACAAGCTTCTGGTGCTATCTTCAGTACAAGCTTCTGGTGCTATCTTCAGTACAAGCTTCTGGTGCTATCTTCAGTACAAGCTTCTGGTGTTATCTTCAGTACAAGCTTCTGGTGCTATCTTCAGTACAAGCTTCTTGTGCTATCTTCAGTACAAGCTTCTGGTGCTATCTTCAGTACAAGCTTCTGGTGCTATCTTCAGTACAAGCTTCTGGTGCTATCTTCAGTACAAGCTTCTGGTGCTATCTTCAGTACAAGCTTCTGGTGCTATCTTCAGTACAAGCTTCTGGTGCTATCTTCAGTACAAGCTTCTGGTGCTATCTTCAGTACAAGCTTCTGGTGCTATCTTCAGTACAAGCTTCTCTGTGCTATCTTCAGTACAAGCTTCTGGTGCTATCTTCGGTACAAGCTTCTGGTGCTATCTTCAGTACAAGCTTCTGGTGCTATCTTCAGTACAAGCTTCTGGTGCTATCTTCAGCACAAGCTTCTGGTGCTATCTTCAGTACAAGCTTCTGGTGCTATCTTCAGTACAAGCTTCTGGTGCTATCTTCAGTACAAGCTTCTGGTGCTATCTTCAGTACAAGCTTCTGGTGCTATCTTCAGTACAAGCTTCTGGTGTTATCTTCAGTACAAGCTTCTGGTGTTATCTTCAGTACAAGCTTCTGGTGCTATCTTCAGTACAAGCTTCTGGTGCTATCTTCAGTACAAGCTTCTGGTGCTATCTTCAGTACAAGCTTCTGGTGCTATCTTCAGTACAAGCTTCTGGTGCTATCTTCAGTACAAGCTTCTGGTGCTATCTTCAGTACAAGCTTCTGGTGTTATCTTCAGTACAAGCTTCTGGTGCTATCTTCAGTACAAGCTTCTGGTGTTATCTTCAGTACAAGCTTCTGGTGTTATCTTCAGTACAAGCTTCTGGTGCTATCTTCAGTACAAGCTTCTGGTGCTATCTTCAGTACAAGCTTCTGGTGCTATCTTCAGTACAAGCTTCTGGTGTTATCTTCAGTACAAGCTTCTGGTGTTATCTTCAGTACAAGCTTCTGGTGCTATCTTCAGTACAAGCTTCTGGTGCTATCTTCAGTACAAGCTTCTGGTGCTATCTTCAGTACAAGCTTCTGGTGCTATCTTCAGTACAAGCTTCTGGTGCTATCTTCAGTACAAGCTTCTGGTGCTATCTTCAGTACAAGCTTCTGGTGCTATCTTCAGTACAAGCTTCTTGTGCTATCTTCAGTACAAGCTTCTGGTGCTATCTTCAGTACAAGCTTCTGGTGCTATCTTCAGTACAAGCTTCTGGTGCTATCTTCAGTACAAGCTTCTGGTGCTATCTTCAGTACAAGCTTCTGGTGCTATCTTCAGTACAAGCTTCTGGTGCTATCTTCAGTACAAGCTTCTGGTGCTATCTTCAGTACAAGCTTCTGGTGCTATCTTCAGTACAAGCTTCTGGTGCTATCTTCAGTACAAGCTTCTGGTGCTATCTTCAGTACAAGCTTCTGGTGCTATCTTCAGTACAAGCTTCTGGTGCTATCTTCAGTACAAGCTTCTGGTGCTATCTTCAGTACAAGCTTCTGGTGTTATCTTCAGTACAAGCTTCTGGTGTTATCTTCAGTACAAGCTTCTGGTGCTATCTTCAGTACAAGCTTCTGGTGCTATCTTCAGTACAAGCTTCTGGTGCTATCTTCAGTACAAGCTTCTGGTGTTATCTTCAGTACAAGCTTCTGGTGCTATCTTCAGTACAAGCTTCTGGTGCTATCTTCAGTACAAGCTTCTGGTGCTATCTTCAGTACAAGCTTCTGGTGCTATCTTCAGTACAAGCTTCTGGTGCTATCTTCAGTACAAGCTTCTGGTGCTATCTTCAGTACAAGCTTCTGGTGTTATCTTCAGTACAAGCTTCTGGTGTTATCTTCAGTACAAGCTTCTGGTGCTATCTTCAGTACAAGCTTCTGGTGCTATCTTCAGTACAAGCTTCTGGTGCTATCTTCAGTACAAGCTTCTGGTGTTATCTTCAGTACAAGCTTCTGGTGCTATCTTCAGTACAAGCTTCTGGTGCTATCTTCAGTACAAGCTTCTGGTGCTATCTTCAGTACAAGCTTCTGGTGCTATCTTCAGTACAAGCTTCTGGTGTTATCTTCAGTACAAGCTTCTGGTGCTATCTTCAGTACAAGCTTCTGGTGCTATCTTCAGTACAAGCTTCTGGTGCTATCTTCAGTACAAGCTTCTGGTGCTATACTCAATAAGTATACTTGGAAGGTACACCTTGTATATGCTTCTGTGTGTGTGTGTGTGTGTGTGTGTGTGTGTGTGTGTGTGTGTGTGTGTTAGGCCTTGCACCAGTCTTGCACCAGGCTTGCACCAGGCTTGCACAGCCTACTTTCACATAGGCCAGAGCCTCACGTTATGATGACACTTAGACAATGCAAGGTTAAATATTGTTGCAACCCATGACAGCGTCATGGAACAGCCGCAGTACTCGCTGTTCTGGTCTCACTCACTAGGCCTTATTGCCCTACATTATATAATAACAATTATATAATAATAATAATAATAATAATAATAATAATAATAATAATAATAATAATAATAATAATAATAATAATAATAATAATAAAAATAATAATAATAATAATAATAATAATAATAATAATAATAATGATAATAATAATAATTGTTGTTATTATTATTTAGGGGGATGGGAAGCCCCCTCTCTGACCCCATGCTGTTCCCTTCCCGGGGGGGGTGGGCCGACATACCACCCAGGCTGAGAGACCGATTACCCCCAACTCTTCCCTCCTTACCCAATTGTACTTTTTTATTGATTTATTTAAGCCAATGGGGGTAAAGGGCACGTTTCTTTCCAAAAAGATTCCATGGGAAAAATAAATAAATATGCAGTATAATGTGACCTTTTTTTGATTTACGTTTCGCCCCACACAGTGGGGTTTTTTTGGGCACAAAAGAAAATACCTGGGAAAGGGGAAGCGAGTATTTATAGTCCGGTTCCCGGAATGCTGAGGTTGGGTGGAGAAAAGCCGCATCTGATGAGTACCGGGGGGTTTTATTTTACCATTTATTTCAAAGACTTAATGTTTAAGGTGTTTTCCCCAAATTTTCAGGGATTTTGTGTTACCATCCAAATTTCCCCCCATAGGCTAGTAATATTATGTCAGAAAAGTGATGGTTAATTTTCTGGTAAGAAGGGTTTAAATTACAAAAATTTTGAACTCACATTAAATTTTTGTATACACATTTTTTCACAAATGGGTCTGATAATATGTGGGGGGAAAAATGATGCAAAGGGCAAAAAAGGGAAAACAATATGAAGGATCAAATTCCAGTATGACCCTAAACAACCCCCCCTTTAACTGGCCTTTTGTCAAAAAGAATCAAACCAAAGACTCCACTGAACTAGCTGGGGGATGACACCAGTCCTGGGTAAAGAACCACAAATTGGGATAAAGTTATCCCAAGGGTTTGAAAAAGTTCACAGTTTTAACAACAAATTGTACCCCGTAATTCCTTTTCTGTGTTTTGTTAGGGCAAAAACACTTCTTAACCCCAAATGTCAATTTTAAAGGAATAATTTCCCTCCCCAAAAATATGTCACATCTATACCTGTTTTGTTTTGGGCCTTCCCTTTTACTTTTAACACGCTGCCTCCCAGGAAGAAAGGGGAAAAGGGGTGATCCCCCACCCTTCTTTGGGGCCTGAAGGCAACTAATATTTGAAATTTCCCCGAAATTTAAAAAACCCCCTGGGCCCCCTTTCCATTCTAAATAAAAATAAAATGTCAACACGGAGACTGACCCATGACCGGGCTTTAAATTTTTTCAAGAGAAAAAAGCAATTTGTCGTTAACCCCAAAAGTCTTTCCAGACTTCTTTTTCAGGGTTTAACTTCCCCTTTCCCCCCCAGCTACCGGGGCGTTGTGGGTGTCCCCGCACCCCCCTGGTCTCTTACCGTACCTGGTTTTTCTACCGTACCTGGTTTTCTTCACTTTCCTTCTCTTTTTCAAAACCTAACCCGGTTTTCCTTTTACCACCCTTTCTCTTTTCTGTGGATGTTCTCCCTTGCTGTTTTGGTCCCTTTTTTTGCCGTGGGGTGTTCCTTCTTTGTGGATGTTCCCCTTCTGGATGTTCTTTTTCCATGGATGGTCCCTTTTTTCTTTGGGTGGCCCTTCCCTTTGGTTTTGGCTGGTCCCTTTTTTTTGGTTTTATTTTTCTTTCTGTGGATGGTTTTTCTTTGTGGATGGCCCTTCTTTCTGTGGATGTCTTTTTTGTGGCTTTCCTCTTCTTTTTGTGATGGTCTCTCTTTGCTGTGGATGGCCCCTTTTTGCTGTGTGGTTTCTTCTTTTATGGATGGTCTCTTCTTTGCTGTGGAAAATTCTTCTTTTTTGTGGGTGTTTTTTGGGGGTTTTCCTTTGATGGTTTTCCCCCTTTTTTGCTGTGGATGTTCTCTTTGTTTTGGGTGTTTCTTTGCTGTATTCTCTTTTTGCTGTTTTTCTCTTTTTTGGGTGTGGCTTTCTCTTCTTTCCGTGGTTTTTTCCTTCTTTTTTGGTGGCTCCTTCTTTGCTTTTGGATTTCCTTTGATGTAAAGGTCCCCTTTGCTGTGGGTGACCCCTTTGCCGGGGTGGTCCCTTTTTTGATGTGGCTGGTCTTTCTTTTCTGTGGATGTTTCCCTTTTTTGGGGAGGGGTGTTTCGGGTGGGGACTGGTCTCTTCTTTTTGGATGGTTCTTCTTTGGTTTGGGGGTTTCTTTTTGTTTTGGTTTCTATCTTCTTTGGGGGTGGATGGGGCTTTTTTTGCTGGACCCCTTTTTTCTGTGATGGTTTTTCTTTGATTTGGGTGGTTCCCTTTTTTTAGGTTCTCTTATTTGCTGTGGATGGTCTCTTTTTTGTTTTGTGGGTTTTTTCTTTGATTTGGGTGGTCTCTTTTTTTTGTGGATGTTTTTTCTTTGCTTTTGGTTTTTTTCCCCTTTTTTGTGGTTTGGGCTCTTCTTTTCTGTGGGGTTTCTCTTCTTTTGGTGGGATGGCTCTTTTTTTGCTGTGGGTGGTCTTTCTTTGTTGTGGTTTTTCTTTTTTGGTCTTTCTCTTTTTTGGGGACTGGTCTCTTCTTTTCTGTGGTTTTGGGCTTTCTTTGCTGTGGCTGGGGTTTTTCTTTGGGGTGTGGGTTCTTTTTCTTTTCTGTGGGTGGCTCTTCTTTGCCTTTTCTCTTCTTTTTTGGATGGCCCTTCTTTGATTTGGGTGGTCTCTTCTTTTGTACTGGTTTTTCTTTTTGTGGATGGTTTTTTTCGATGTGGGTGGTTCTTCTTGGGCTGGTTTTCTTTGCTGTGGATTCCCCTTCTTTATTTGGGTGGTCTCTTTTTTGCTGTGAATTCTCTTCTTTGCTGTGGATGGTCTCTTTTTTGATTTGGGTGGTCTCTTCTTTGTGGATGGTCTTTCTTTTCTGTGACTGGTTTTCTTTCTTTTCTGTGACTGGCCTTTTTTTGCTGGGACTTCTCTTTTTTGTGGGTGGCCCTTCCCTTTGTGGATTTCCCCTTTGCCGGGCTGGTCTCTTTTTTGCTGTGGGGTGGTCTCTTTTTTTGCTGTGGGGGTTTTTTCTTTTGGGTGGTTCTTTTTTGCTGGAAAATTCTCTTTTTGCTGTGGGTGGCTCCCTTTTCTCTGGGTGGTCTTTCCCTTTTTGGGGTGTTTCTTTCTGTGGATGGTCCTTTTTTTCGTGGGTGTTCCCCCTTTCCGTGGATGTTCTCCCCTTTTCTCCCGGATGGTCTCTTTTTTTGCTGGGTGGTCCTTCTCCCCTGGGTTTCTCTTTTTTGCTCCCGGATGGTTTTCTTTTTTTGCTCTGGATGGTCTCTTCTTTTTCTGATGGTCTCTTCTTTTTGTGGAACCCCTTTTTCTTTTTTGGGGTTTGGGCCCCCTTCCCCTGGGTGGTCTCTTTTTTTGGTTTTTGGATGGTTTTCCTTTTTTTGCTGTGGATGCTTTTTATCTTTTTGTGACTGGTCTCCTTTTCCGTGACTTGGGCCCCCTTTTCTGTGACTGGTCCTTTTTTGGGTGTGATGATCCCCCCTTTGGGTGTGGCTGGTCCCCCTTTTTGCTGTGGATGTTTCTTGCTGGGGATGTTCTCCTCTTTTCTGTGGGTGTTCTCCTTTTCTGTGGATGTTCTCCTTTGCTGTGTTCTTTGGTTTTGGATGTTTTCCCCTTTGCTGTGGATGGTCCTTCTTTGTTTTGGGAAAAACCCCCTCCCCCTTTCTTTTGGGTGGTCCCTTCCTTTTTTTGTTTGGTTTTCCCCTTTTTGTTTTGGCTGGTCTCTTCCCTTTTCTGGAGGGTCTCCCCTTTTTTGCTGTGGCTTCTCTTTTTTTGCTGTGGCTGGTCTCTTTTTTCTGTGGCTGGTCTCCCCTTTGTGTGGCTTCCTTTTCTGTGGAAGGCCCCTTTTCTGTGGAAAGGTCCTTCTTTGGGTGGGATGGCCTCCCCTTTTGGGGGGGGTGGCCCTTTTTTGGCTGGTTTTTTCCTTTTCTGTGGATGTTTTCCCCTCTTGATGTGGCTGGTCTTTCTTTTCTGTGGCTTCTCCTCTTTTGGTGGCTGGTCTCCCCTTTGTGGCTTTCCTTTTCGGGGCTGGCCCCTTCTTTTTTGTTTGGTCTCTCTTTTTTCGCTGTGGGTGCCTCCTCTTTGCTGTGGAATTTTGGTTGTGGTGTTCCCCCTCTTTTCTGTGGGTGTTTCCTTTTTTGGCCCGTTTCTGGTCTCTTTTGGGCTTTGCTGTGGCTGGCCCTTTGCTGTTTTGGGTGGTTTTTTTCTTTGCTGTGGGTGTTCTCCCTTTGGTTTTGGAGCCCCCTCTGCTGTGGCTGGTCTCTTTGCTTTGGGTGGTCTCTCCAAAGGCCCGGTTTTCTTTGCTGGGATGCCCCCTGGATGGCTTCCCTCTTTGGCTTTGGGGCTCCCCTTTGGGATGGCTTTTTCTCCTTTTGGGATGGCTTTTCTCCCCTTTTGGGATGGGTTTGGGCTCCCCTTTGGTATGGCTGGTCCTTTTTTGGGATGGCTGGGCTCCCTTTTGGAATTTGGTTTCGCCCCATGGTTTCTCCCTTTGGGTGGGTGGTCCCCCTTTGGTATGGTTCTTTGGTATGGGTTTTTTCTCTTTGGGGGTGGCTGGTTCTTGCAGTATCTTTTCCCTTCCCCTTTTGGGATGGTGGTTTTCCTTTGGTAAAGGGTTTCCCCCTTGGTATGGCTGGTCTTTTGGATGGTTTTTCCCTTTTTGGTTGGTCTCTCTTTGTTAATTTGGCCCCCTCCCTTTGGATGGTTGGTCTCTCTTTGGATGGGGTTTTTCCCCTTTTGGTTTTGGTTTCTTTGGGAAAAATTTTGGCCCCCTTTTATGGCTGGTCTTTGGTTGGGTTTGGTTTTCTTGGTTTGGGTTTCCCCTTTTTGGGGGTGGGCCTTTTTCCAAAAGATGGTTTCTTTTGGGTTTGGTTTGGTTCCCCTTTGGGGGCGGTTTGGTTCTCTTGGTTTGGTTTGGGCCCCTTGGGGGGGGCTTTTCCCTTGGATGGCTGGTTTTCTTGGTATGGTTTGGGCCCCTTTTTTGGTATGGTTTGGGCTCTCTTTTCAAGGGGGGTTCCTTTGGTGGCGGTTCCCTCTTTGGAGGGCTGGTCTCTCTTGGTTTGGGGTTTTCTCTCTTGGTATGGTTTTCTCCTTTTATGGCTGGTCTCCCCTTTTTGCAGGGCCCCCCTTTTGGGGTTTTGGCTGGCCCCCTTTGGGAAGGGGGTTGGCCCCCTTTTTTGGGATTTATTCCCCCTTTGGGATGGTTTGGGCTCCCTTGGTATGGTTTGGGCTCCTCTTGGGATGGCTGGTCTCTCTTTTGGGATGGTTTGGGCCCCCTCTTGGGATGGTTTCCCCCCTTTGGAAGGGTGCCCCCTTTGGGATGGTTTGGGCTCCCTTTGGCATTTGGGCTCCTTTTTTTTGGCTGGCCCTTTTGGATGGCTGGTCTCTCGGTTTGGGTGGGCCCCTTTGGATGGTTTTTCCCCTTTGGGATGGGGCTCCCTTTTTAAGGGTGGCCTCTTTGGGAAGGTTTTTCTTTGGAAGTTTGGCCCCCTTTGGGATGGGTGGTTCTCTTTTGGGAACCTTTTTTCAGGGGGGGTCTCCCCTTGGAGGCATTCCCTTTGGATGGCTGGTCTCTCGGTAAGGGGTATTTTCCCTTTGGGATGGGTGGCCCCCTTTGGGATGGTTTCTCCTTTGGGATGGTTTCTCCCCCTTTGGTATGGCTGGTCTCCTTTGGTATGGCTGGTCTCCTTTTTGGGATGGTCCTCCTCTTTTGGTTTGTTTGGGTGGTCTCCCTTTGGGATGGCTGGTCTCCCTTTGGAAGGGGTTGGGCTCCCTTTTGGGATGGTTGATAATTTTTCTGGGGAACATTATTTTCCTTTTAAAACTTTAAGTTTTTAAAATCCCAAATGGGAAAATTAGGGAGATCTTTAAATGAGCAAAAGGTGGGACTGAGCCCGGGGACCCGGGGAAGGGGGTAATAACAGGTGTCCCGAAAGTGTGTACTGAGAAAAACCCGATAATTTTAAAAAAGGAAAAGGTGACTGGGGCCCGGGGACTGATAAAAGGTGTGTCCTGGGCACAGGTGTTATACACAGGTACTGAGCCCGGGGTACTGAGAAGGTGCACCGGGGACGTGAAAAAGGGAAAACAGGTGGATTGGGGAAGGTGGTTTAAACACAGGTGATTGGGGCACAAGTGTACTGGGGCACGGTCGGAGAGCCCGGGGCACTGGGGCACAGGACCGGGGTTTGGGGTGCAATTTAGCCCCAGGACTGAGTACGGTTTTTTTAGCACAGGTCCTGAGGAAAAGGTGTCCCTTGGGGACAGGTGACTGGGCCCCAGGTGACTGGGGCCAAGGGGTCCTGAGACAGGGGTCCTGAACAGGGGGGCCCGAGACGGGGTTTGGGGCACAGGATTTAGCACAGGTGTCCTGGGGCACAAATTTTAAAGGTGTACTGGGCTCAGGACTGGGGGAAAAAGGTGTATTTCAGGGTATTTTGGGCATTTTACCGTGTTTCTGGGGTGGCCCGGGGAAAATTGGGGGGAGGTGTCCCGAGGAAGGTGTTCTGGGGGCAGGGGGTAAATAAAAGGGGATTGAGTAAAAGGTGTCGGAGGTTCAGGGTGTACTGGGGCAAAATGGCGAGCCCGGACTGGAGCCCATTAAAAATGGGACTGAGCACTTACTGGGGAAAAGGTGTCCTGAGCACAGGGGTCCTTGGGGCCAGGGTACTGGGGCCCGGGGGGTACTGAGCCGGTGTTTTCTGAGCACAGGTATTTAGACGGTGACTGGGGGTCAGGTGTCCTGAGACAGGGTCCTTTATACTTTTGTACTGAGTTTTAGGGGTACTGAGCACAGGTGTACCGAGATTAAAGGTGCTTTAGCACAAGTGATTTAGTTAAGGTGCATTGGGGCACAGGTGGGGTTTATCACAGGGGGGAAAAACAAAAGGGGGACGAGCAAGGTGGGACTGAGTTTAGGGACTGAGCAAAAAGGGTTCTGGGGACAGGGGTACAGCAGTGACTGAGGACAGGGTAATAAAGGGTGTACTGATCACAGGTGTCCGAGCCAGGTGACGGAAAGGTGTCCTTGGGGGCATTCGGGCCAGGTGTCCTGGGGCCCGTGTTCTGGGGCAAGGTGGGACGGGGGACAGGTGGCCGAGCAAGGGTGACGGGCCCAGGTGTACTGGGGACAGGTGACTGAGAAGGGGGAAATGGGGCACAGGGTACTGAGCACAGGTGTACTGGGGACCGGTCAGCAAGGTGTACTGGGGGCACAGGGGACTGGACAGGTGATTGGGGCAAAGGTTGGACTGAGCACAGGTGAATTTAGACCGGTACTGAACAGGGGGATTTACAAGGGGAATGGAAAAAAAATTTGAGCACAGGGGGTTGGGCAAGGTTTGTTACATGTGGACTTTAGAAAGGTGTCCCGAGGACAGGGAACCTGGGGGAAGGGTACTGGGGCACAGGGGTACTGAGCACAGGGGTCCTGGGGGACAAACCCGAGACAGGTGTCCTGGAAATTTTGGTGACTTGGGGGGGGTACTGAGCACAGGGGGACCCGAACAGGGGGGACTAACAGGCCCGACTGAAGGTGGACTGAGAAGGGGACTTTACATTACCTTTTCACACGTGTTCCCCTTTTACCAGCAGAGGCACCATTTTTCCCCCCTGGGACTTTTCCCGTTCACGATCATTTGGGAATTTTTTTGGGGCAAACCCTTTTAAGTATTTTTTGGTTTTAACACATTTGGGGTAAGTCGATCATGAGGTTTTGGGAGCTTTTGGGGAGTGGGGTTTTTTGTAAGACCCTTTTTTAAAACCAATTTTCCCACCCAAAACCAAATAAAAAACCGAATAACTGGGATCCGAAATATAAATCTTGGGCCCTTTCAAACTTTTTTTTAATTACAAGAACATAATACCCATTTTTACTGAATGTCTAGAACCCGAAAAGACCCGATGACCATTTTTTCCCCTGAATATATTTATTGTTTTGGGTTTAAACTTTTTAAATTTTTGCTGCCCAAAAGTTTTAAACCCAAAGGGAAATTTTGAAGGAGACTGTACTATCGTATTTCTTTTGAATCGGGTATTGGGCCAAATTTAAAAAAAATAAATAGCTTTTGGATATGTCAGTCTTGAGTTAATTTTTTTTTGGGGGGCCAGTCAGGGCTTTGTCAGCTGGTTTTGTGGGCAAACGTTCCTTGTGGGGTTTAAAGGCCCTTTTGTCGGGGGGGTTTTTGTGTCAGCCGGGGCTTGGGGCCCGCTTGGTCTTAAATCACCAGGGGCTTGTGTTGGGGGCCCGGGTTTTTGTGTCACGGTCCGTGCCAAATTGTGGGCTTTTAGTCCCTTTTGTCAGGCTTGGGGCCCGGTTTGGTTTAGGTCTTTTGGGGCCCAAATTTTTGTTTCTGGTCTTGGGGTTTAAAACTTTTGGGGGGGGGGTCTTGGTTGGGGCCCGGTTGGGGGGGGCAAGGGTTCCTTGTGGGGGGGCCCTTTTTTTGGGGAGGGGCTTGTGTCCCGGGTCCTTGGTTTGGGCGGCCCGGTTTTCCCGGCTCCCCGGCCGGGTCTTGTGTCAGCCTTTGTGCCGCCGGGCTTGTGTCAGTCCCGGTCTTTTGGGCAGGGGTTTGGGTCGGTTTAGGCCGCCTTTTTTGCCGGGGGGGGGCCCGTCAGGTTTTTGTTTTTCAAACCGGGGGTCAGCTGGGGGTTTTAAATCAGCCCGGTCCCGTGTCAGCCGGGGCTCGGGCAGCCCGGCCCAGGCCCGTCAGGGGCTTGTGTCAGTCAAGTTTTTGTGTCCCGCTTTTGGGGCCAAATTTGGGAAGTTTAAAGTCAGCCGGGGTCTTGGTCAGCGTGGGCTTGTGTCAGCCGGGTCTTGTGTGGGCCGGTCTTGTGTCAGTCAGGTTTTTGGGGGCCAAGCCCAAACTGGGGGGAAGTCTTTTGTCAGCCAGGCCCTTTTGTCAGCCGGGGCTTGGTTTGGGGGTGGGGGTCTTGTGTCGGGGCTTTTGGGGGTCCCGCCGGGGGCTTTTTGTCAGTTGGGGTCTTTTTTGGGGCCAGTCAAGTCTTTTGTCAACCCGGGTTTAGGGGGGCCAAGGTTTTGGGCCGGGGCCCAAATCTTGTGGGCATTGGGGGTTTTGCCGTGGTCCCAGGCCAGCTGTGGTCTTTTGGCGCCAGGGGGCTTTTGAAAGGGCCCGGGGCTTAAAGCCGTGGTTCCCGTGGCTTTTTGGGGGCCCGGGGCTTGTGTCAGCCAGGTCTTTGTGTCAAATTCTTGTAAACCGGTTTTTTGTGTCAATCTTGGCCGGGGCCAAGTCTTTTGTCAACCGGGTTTGTGTCGGGGGCCCGGGCCCGTGTCAGCCGGGGTCTTGTGTGGGGCAGGGTTTTTGGGGGTTTGGGAGGGGCCCCCTGTCAGCTCAGGGTTTTGCTGGGCCCGGTCTTGTGTCAGGCTTTTGTGGTCTTGGTGGCCGGCTGGCAAGTTCAGCCAGGTCTTAAACCAGCCAGGCCCCCAGGGGGTTTTTGGGCCAGGTTTTTGGTCAGTCAAGGGCTTGTGCTTGGGGGTCTTGTGTCAGGTGGTTTTTGGTCAGGGGAGGGGCTTGTGTCAGCCGGTTCCCCGGGCGTGGGGTCTTGGCCCAAGGGCTTGTGTCGTGGTTTTGGCCTGGTCCCTTTTTTCCCAAGGGTTTTTGTGGGGCAAGGGGCTTGTTCAGCCAAGGGCCCCCTGTCAGCCGGGGCCCTTTGTCAGCCGGGGTTTTAAAAGGGCCGTCAGGGGGTGCTTGGGTGTCAGCCAGGGCCCCCTGTCAGCCCGGGCTTTTGTCAAACTGGTGGTCTTCCCCGGGCCCGTCAGGGGCTTGCGCCGGCCCCTTTGGCCCCCAAGGCTTTAAAACCCGGGTTTTAGTGTTGGCGGTCTTTTGTCAGCTTGGTCTTGTCCGCCGGGTCTTGTGGGGGGGCCGGGTCTTGTGGGGTTGGCTTGGCCCCGTTGGGGGTTTCCCGGCCAGCTTGGGGCCCGTCAGGTCTTGTGTCAGGGAAGTCTTGTGTTGGGGCAGGTTTTTGTGTGTTTTAAGTCTTTAGGGTGGGGGTCTTGTGTCAGCCAGGGTCCTTTTGGTCCAGGCCCAAGGGCTTGTGTCAGCCCGGGCTTTCAGGCCCCGGGCTTGTGTCAAGGGCTTGTGTCGCCTTTTGGGGGCTTGGGGTTTAGCCAGGCTTTGGCCAGGGTGGGGTGGTCTTGGGGGGAAGTAAGCCCCAGGCCTGGGGCGGGTCTTGTGTCGCGGGGCTTGTGGGGCTGGGGCCCCGGGGGGCCCAAACCAAGGGCCCCGCTGGGGGCCAAATCTTTTGGGCAGTCAGGTCTTGTGCCCGTGGGGGTTTTGGCCCTTAGGGGTTTTAAATCAGCCAAGCCTTTGTCAGCCGGGGGCTTGTGTCAGCCGGGGCCCGGTCAGGTCTTTGTGTCAGGCTTGGGGGGCCCGGTCAGCGGGTCTTGGGGCCCGGGCCGGAGCTGGTTTTTGGGGCAGCCAAGTCTTGTGTCAGTCAGGTCTTGGTCAGCTGGGGCCCGGGTGGGGCCCGGTTTGGGGTTAGCCAAGCCCTTTTGGGGAGCCGGGGCCCCCTGTCAGCCGGGCCCTTTTGTCGCCCAAATCTCCCGTGTCCCGCCCAAATCTTGGCCGGGGTCCCAGCTCAAACCTTTGGTCAGGCTTGGGGTTTACCGCCGGGGTTTTTGTGTCAACCCAAACCCCCGGTGTCAGGGGGGCTTTTGGGGCAGTCAGGCCTTTTGTCAGCCCGGGGCTTGGGGGTTTGGGTTTTGGGCTGCCAAAAACAGGGGTTTAATGTTGGGGTTTTTATGTGTTGTTATTTAAAATTTAGAACAATTGTGTTTGGGGAAAAAAACATTTAACGGCAAATTATAGGGAGCTTTTTAAATCAACCCTGTCCGTTAGGGCCCCGTTGGAGAGCGCCTGTTCCTTTTCGCCGAGGGGGGCGCAGGTCTGAGTCCTGTAATTGGAACCCCTTTTTTGTTTAGGTTTCCACACTAAAACCCCTTTTTTAAAAAAATGTCTTCTTTTTTATGAATAATAATAAAAAAAATATTTTTTAATATGTAAAAAATAAGATATTTTTGTGTATAACGACAAGGGTTAGCTGTGGAATGTTAAAATTTTTTATCTCCCTTCAAGCTGTAAAATTTTTGGAATGAATTATTCTTAATATTTCCGGGGAGTTTTATAATTTTATGAAAATAAAATTTTAAAAAAATTTAATAACGCGTAAAATAAAAAAATTTTTGGAGAATTAGATATTGGGAAAATTTATGCAATTTTTTAATAAAAAATAAAGAAGTAATTTTTTTTAATTAAATCACATTAATAAAATATAAAGGGGTTTAAAAAATGAAAAAAAAAAGAGATAAAAAATGAAGGGAAAAAATCAAACAATAGTTAAGAACATTGTGATGTACAGTGATGAAGGATGTACAGTGATTTCAAAGGGTCATGATTAAAAGGATGTACAGGATGTCAGGATGGGGAAAAAGGGGTAAATGATGCGGATTAAAAAGGGGGGAAATGATGTACAAAAGGGTGAATGAAAACAGGATGTAAGTGATATAAGGGGATGGGGTGAAAATAAGTGAGTAAATGATGCAGTGATGTACAGTGATTTAAAAAGGGTGTACAGTGATATAAGGGGAAAAAGGGGATATAAGTGATGTAATTTCAGGATTACAGTGATGTACAGTGATGGGGGTACAAAGGGTGGGGCAGGATGGGTGGGATGGGAAAGTGATGTACAGTGAGGTGACAGGATGTACAGTGAAGCAGTGATGTAGGATAAAACAGTGATGTAACAGGATTTCAGTTATATAACAGTGATGTAAAGTGATATACAGGAGAAAGAAATGATGTGGGTGGAATACAGTGTGTTGTGATATAAGTGGGAAAAAAGGGGGATATAAGGGGATGTACAGTGATGTACAGTGATGTACAGGGGGAAAAAGTGATGTACAGTGATAAAGTGATGTACAAAAGGGTGTACAGTATATACAGGGGATAAAAGGATGTACAGTGATGTACAGTGATGTTTTAGTGATGTACAGTGATGAAAAGGATGAAAGGGATATAAGTTTATATACAGTGATGTACAGGATGTACAAAAATGGCAAAGGTGTGTTAATGATGTTTTAGTATAAAGGATACACAGTGATTTAAACAGGGTGTCAGGGGGGAAAGGGATGTAAAGTGATGTTCAGGGGATGTCGGGGGGAAAAAAAAGGTAAAAATTTTGTGATATAAGTGGGTGTGGTTTTGCAGGGGTGTACAGGTTATACAGGGTTCAGTGATGTCAGGATGTCAGTGGGTGTCAGGGGATAAAAGGTATGCCCGTGATGCAGTGAAAAGTTTTACAGGAGTTTAGTGATGTAAGTGATGTACAGTGATATAAGTATATACAGTGGGTCAGGTTAAAGGGTGTACAGGATAAGTGATGTTTAGTGGGTGAAAGTGGGTAAAAGGTGGTAAAAGTGAAAAGGGAGTGATTTTCAGTGATTTCAGTGATGGTTGGATGTTCAGGGGGGTAAAAAATTTAAAGGGTAACAGTGATTTGGTTTGGTGAAAAAGTGGAAAAAGGGTGTCAGGGATACAGGGATGTTTAGTGATTTTAAATGGGGTTTCCCGGATACAAGGGGGATGTAAGGGTGTACAGGGGATGTTTGTGATTTAGTGATGTAAGGGTGGCAGTGATACAGGGTATGTTATGTTAACAGTGAAAAGGAAAAAGGGGGATGTTTAAATGATGAAGGGGATGTAAGTGGGGTGTTAGTGGGTGTGTTGTGTGATGAAAGGGGGTGTCTGTGATGTACAGGAAACAATGATTAATGATGGGGAGTGATGCCCCGTGGGGTGTAATGATATAAAGATGCCCTGATGAGAGTGAATACAGTGACAAAAGTGATGTAGTGATGAAAGTGAGTGTATGGGGATATACAAAAAGGGTGTTTAAATGATATACAGTGGGGTTTCAAATGGAATACAGTGATGTCGGGGGATGTACAGTGAAAAAGTGATGTAACAGTGATTAAAAGGGTGTACAGGGGTGACAGGGGATATAAGGGTGAAGTGATGAACAGGATGGGAAAGTGGGTGTAAGGGGGATGTCAGTGATGTACAGTGATATGCAGGGGATATACAGGAACAGGATGGGAAAAGGGGATGTAAGGATGTTCAGTGGTACAGGGTGTAATGATATAATGTGAAAGGAGTGATGAACAGTGATGTACAGTGATGTACAGTGACAAAAGGGGATATGCAGGGATTAAAAAAGGGGTTTTAAATGGGTGAAAGGATGACAGGATGTAAGGAGCAGTGGAAAAAGGAAAACAGTATGTTTTAGGATGACAGTGGGTAAATGATTTCAGTGATGGGCAGTGATGAACAGTGATGTATCTGTTGTGATGAAGGGGTTTAAGTGATGTAAGTGATGTTCAGGATGTACAGGATGTACAGTGATTTCAAAGACAAAGAGTATGAAAAATTTATATGATATACAGTATTTTACAGTGATATACAGTGTGTTTGGGGGATGTAAGTGATATAAATGATGTACAGTATGTACAGGGGAATACAGTATGTAAGGTGTAAGGGGGGGATGTGCAAGGGTGTACAGTGATGTACAGGGTGTCCCGGATATACAGGATGTACAGGGGATATACAGTGAATAAGTGGGTTTTAAGGTTGTGTGAACACAACCCCAGACACAGCAAAAATTGGTCCTCACCATGAGCACCATGAACAAAATGAGCACCATGAACACCATAAGGTTTATGAAGCCATGAAAACCAGGGGGCACCAAAAGAGAATTTAATGAACACCCAAAAGAGCAATCCATGAACATCATGGGGGAAAAAAATGAAACCATGAGAAAATGAACCCCCGAAAAACCCTGAGCAATCATGAGACCATGAAACCATGGGGCACCATGGGAAACCATGAACAATTGGGGAAAAACTATGAAACCATGGGAAAACCATGAGACCCCCGAACAATTAACGCGCCGAGCACCATGGGAAAATATGAACACCCGGAAGTCATGAACGCCATAACGCCAGAAACCCGGAAAAACCCATGGGAAAGCCATGGACCTGGGAAAACCCCTGAATACCCAATTGGGCGCTAAGGGAAAGCCATGAGCACCATGAACCCGAAAACCATGAGACCAAGGACAAAATGGAAAATGAAACCCCGGAAACCCCTGGACCCCCTTGGGGAAAACCATGAACACCATTTTAACAACCCCCAACACCATGAACACCATGAATACCGGGAAAATTTTAACACCATGAGAACCCTGAAACCATGAACATTTTAAAAACCCGGGGAACGTGCGGGAAAGCCGAACGCCGCGAATACCATGAACGCAATGTGAACGCCCGGGAAAACCCAAAGGGAAAACCGGGGAACACCTTTCCGAACACCATGGGAAAACCATGAACACCCGGGAAACCATGAACGCCATGAACGCTTGGGGAACACCATGAACGCCATGAGACCATTTAACACCATGAACCCATGAACAAAACCCCCAAAAAATGGGAAAACCATGAACACCATGAACGCCTAAGGCGGCGGGAAAACCCTGAAAATTTGGGAACAACCAAGAACACCCCTGAACACCCGGGAAAGCCATTTTAAAGTAATGAACACCCATGAACGCCTTTAGACCCCTTTAAAACCCCCCCAACGCCCCGAACGCCATGAACACCAAAGGGGAAACCCGGGGAAAAAATGGGAAAGCCATGAACGCCCGGGAAAGGGCCCCGAAAGCCGCGGGAAAACCAATGAAACCATGAAAATTTTTGAACGTCAGAACGCGGAACGCCATGGGAAAACCATGAACAAAACCCGGGAAAGCCGGAGCCCATTTAAACTATGAACGCCGCGAACGCCGCGGGAAAGCCATGAGAAATGAAAATTTGGGGAAAGGGCGAACGCGGGGGAACGCCATGAGACCTTAACACCATGGGAAAGCCCGGGAAAGTGCCGCCCAAAGCCGGAACGCCCAGGGAAAACCCTGGGAAAACCTTGGGGAAAGCTGGGAAAGCCTGGGAAAGCCATGAACACCATGGAAAAATTGGGGACCATTTAACCCCATGAACAACCTGAACACCATGAAGCCTTGCATGAACGCTGGGAAAGCCTGGGCCGGGGGAAAGCCATGGGGAAAACCCGAACAACCCTGAAAAACCCCGGGAAACCCTGAACGGGGAAGCCCATGGGAAACCAGAAACCAGGGGCACCATGAGCAACCTGCAATCCCCGGGGAAAGCCATGAAAAACCAGGGAAACCCCCGGAAAAGCCAAGTGGGAAGCTTTTAACAACTTGGGCGGAACAACCCTGGCAAATTGGGAAAACCATGAACACCAGGGAAACCATGAACGCCGCGGGAAAGCCATGAACACCATTTAACGTCGGAACGCCATGAAAAATTTGGGAAAAACCATGAGACCATGGGGCACCAATGAACACCAGGGAAAACCAAAAGCCCTGGGAAAGCCATGAACGCCTTGGGGGAAAGCTGGGCGCCATGAACACCAAAAGAACAAATGAAAACCATGAACACCATGAATACCCTGGGAAAACCATGAACGCCCGGGAAAGCCATTGGGAAACCATGAAACCATGAGCACCATGGGGACCATGAACACCATGAACGCCAAGGGGCACCAAGTTTACCCATGAACACCTGGGGAAAATATGAAACCATGGGGACCCCTGAACGCGGGGGAAAGCCTTAAAAACCATTTAGCAATTTTGGGGACCGGGAACAAAATGAACACCTGGGAAAACCAGAGCACTATAGCACCCGGAAAACCCGGCAATACCAAAAAATTTAAAGGGGGTTTAGGGAAAATTTTAGGGGAATTTTTGGGGGCGCCCGGAAAAGGCGTGAACGCCATGAATACCCATGAACACCATGGGAAAACCCCCTGAACAATTGGGAAAGCCATGAACACCGAACGCCATGAGCACCATGAACAATTTGGGAAAGCTGGGAAAGCCAGAACGCCAGGGAAAACCATGAACACCATGAGCACCATTGAACACCTGGGAAATTTTGGAACACCATGAACGCCGAACGCCATGAAACCCCTGAATAAAAAGGGAAAACCCGAACGCCATGAGCACCATGAACACCATGAACGCCATGGGAAAGCCAATGAACGCCAAGGGGAAAACCAAGGGAATCCATGAACGCTGAACGCCATGAACGCCATGAAACCATGAACACCATGGGGAAAACCATGAAACCATTGAACACCATGAACGCCAATGAACGCCATGAAAAAGATGAACAAATTTGGGGAAAGATGAAACCATGAACATCATGAACGAATTTTTATCAAGCCCTTTTGTCAGGTTTTGGGCTTTTTGGGGCAGCCGTCTTGTGTCAGCGGTCTTTTTGTCAGTCAGGGTCTTGTGTCGGGCCCAAATCTTGTGTCAGGGGAGGGGCTTTTGTGTCAAACCGGCTTTTGGGGAAGTTCCCCGGGCCGGGGTTTGTGTCAGTCCTTTGGGCAGTCAGGTCTTTTGTCAGCCGGGTCTTGGCCGTCAGGTCTTGTGTCCCCCGGGGTCCCGGGCTTGTGCCCGCCCGGGGCTTGTGTCAGCTTTTTGGGCTTGGCCAGGGCCGCCTTGGGTAGGCTGGTCTTGTGCCCGGCTTTTGTCACGTGGTTTAGGCTTTTGGGGCCAAAAGGGGGCCCTTTTGGGCGGTCGGGGCCCCAGGGTCTCAGCCCGCCAGGGGCTTGGTCAGTTGGGGTTTTTGTGTCAGCCAAGGGCTTGGTCATTGGGTTTTGGGCGTGTCGGTCAAATTTGGTTTTAAGGCCGGGTTTTTGTCAGCTGGGGTCTTGTGGTTTATTGGGGTTTTGTAAGCCAAAGGGGGGTCCTTTTGTCAGCGGTTTGTCAAACCAAAAATCCTTTTGCCCGCCTGGTTTTTAGGGCTGGGGTTCCCGGTGGGGCCGGGTCTTTTGTCAGCTGTGGGGCTTGGTTGGGGAAGTCTTTGGTTGGGGAGGGGTTTTTTTGCCCGTCAGGCCTTTGTCAGCCCGGGGTTTTTTGAAACCAAATTTCTTTTGTCAGTCAAGTCTTGGGGGGCCCGTTGGGGCTTTGTCAGTCAAGTCCCGGCCGGGGAGGTCTTGGCCCCTTTTGGGGGCTTGTGCCCAATTGGCCCCTTTTGCCGTAGGTCTTGTGTCGCTGTCTTGTGTCAGCCGGGGGCTTGTGTTGGCTGTGGGTTTCGCAGTTGTTAGGGTTTAATTTTGTTTTGATGGGGTTGTTTTTTTAAAAATTTGGGATAAAAAACATTATAATATATCAGACACATTTTAGCAGCTGCAGCCAAAATGTCCGATTTGCAGGGGCCCTGTTCCCTTTCGCCGAGGAGGGTTCAGGTTCGGGGGGTCCTGGGACGCCGAATTTTCTGTTTTGGGGGTTTACACACCAAATTTTTAATACAAAAAGTCTTTTTTTTATGAATAATAAAATAAAAAATTTATTAATATGTAATAAAAAAAAGATTTTTTTCCATGTTAAATTACAACTTGTTTTTGTTAAAAATCTCTTTTTCTCTTTCTTTTTGTTGTGAAATTGTTGGGAAAGAAAATTTTTCTTTAAAATTTTTGGAAGTTTTATATAATTTTTTATGGAAAAACTAAAAACATGAATAACACAAATATAAAACAATGTGGGGAATTAGATATAAAGAAAATAATTTTAATTTTCTTAATAAAAAAAAATAAGTACTTTTAACCCAAAACACATTAATAAAATATAAAAAAAGGAAAAATGAAAAAAAAGAAAATAAATGGGAAGAAAACATCAAACAATAGTTAAGAAGTTATTGTGATGTACAAAAGGGTGTACAGGAGAATGTGAGAGGAAGATGTATTAAAATGGGTACAGTGATGTACAGTGATGGTTTAAAAAGGGTGCAGCATGTACAGTGGGGTGTACAGTGAACAGGATGGGAAAAGGATTTCAAAAGGGTGTACAGTGGGGTACAGTGAAAACAGTGATTTGTGGGTATACAGGGTGTACAGTGATGTAAATGAAGGGAATGGGTGCAGTGATATACAGGGGGAAAGTGATATAAATGATGGGAAGGGTATACAGTGATTTCAGTATGTCCCGGGGGTGTACAGGGGAAAGTGATGTACAGGGTGGATGGATGTCAGTGATGTACAGTGATACAAAATGGAAAAAGGGGATGGACAGGGGGGATGTAGTGATATAAAAGTGATGTGATGGGTGTGGTTATATACAGGATGTACAGTGATATAAGTGATGTAAGGGGTGTCGACAAAAGTGGGGGTATAAGGGTCAAGGGGTAACAAGTGATGTACAGTGATATACAGGATGTAAAAAAACAAAGTAAAAGTGGGAAAAAGTGATGAAAAGTGTCAGTGATTGGGACAAAGGAAAAAGGAAAAGTTAAATGATACACAGTGACAGTAAGGAAGGGGGGGATGTTCAGTGGGTGTTCAGTGACAGAAGAAAGGGGGTACAGTGATATAAAGGGTATACAGTGACAAAATTGGAAAAAAGGACAAAATGATGTAAGGGGATGTCAGTGATGCCCTGATTACAGTGGGGGAAAAAGGGGATGTACAGGTAAGTGAAAGTGATGTCTAGTGATAAAAATGATTGTTAAAAAGGGTGAAGTGATATACAGTGATGTACAGTGATGTACAGTGATTGGGTTAAGTGTTGGGGATGTTTTAGGGTGTAAGTGATGTTCAGTGATAAAAGTGATGAAGTGATGTTAAGTACAAAAGGGTGTACAGTGATTTAAAAAAAGTACAGTGTTGACAGGATATAAGGGTATCAGTGATACAGTGGGTTAACAGTGATGTACAGTGATGTTTCAGTGATGTTCAGTGATGTACAGTGATCAGGTGAGGTTTTGGATGTAACAGGATTTAATGGGGCATTTTATGTTCAGGGATGTACATGAGTACAGCGAGGTTGTGATATAAAAGGATGACAGGGATGTAAGTGTGTGTAAAAGTGATGTACAGTGATGTTAGTGATGTGGATGTACAGTGAAACAGGAAGCAGTGTTGTTTAAAAAAAAAGTTTTAGTGGGGTGTACAGTGATGTACAGTATATATGGAAAACAGTGATGTACAGTGAAAACAGTGATGTACAGTGGGATGTACAGTGATGTTTAAAGGGGTTTTATAGTGGGGGGTAAGGGGGATTAAAAAGGATGTAAAGTGGGTGTTCAGTGATTTCAGTGATATACAGTGGGGGAGGATGTAGAGTGATGTTCAGTGATGTACAGTGGGTATACAGTGATGTACAGTGAAGAGAGGATATACAGGGTGTACAGTGATTTCAGTGATGAACAGTGATGAAAGTGGGTATACAGGATGTTAATAATACAGTGGTGGGACAGTGATGTACAGTGATTTCAGGGGTGTACAGTGATATAATGATGTACAGTGATGTACAGGGGGTGTTTAAGGGGATGCAAAAAGATATACAATGATGTACAGGGTGAAAGTGATGAAAGTATGTTGGGGGATGTACAGTGATGTACAGTGATATGCAGTGATATACAGGGGATGTACAGGATGAAAAGTGATGTACAAGTGATGCTTAGGATTTCATGGGGTTGGTATATACAGTGATGTAACAGTGATGAAAAGGGGGATGTCAGTGATGCAAGGTGTGTACAGGATATGTAGTGAGTACAGTGATTGGGACAGTGATTTTATAGTGATGGCCCGTGATGTACAGGAGCAGTGATGAAAAAGTGACAAAAGGGAGGGTTTATAAAATGTACAGTGATGTACAGGAACAGGATGGGCAGGGGGTGGAAAGTGATTTCAGTGATGTTTTAGTGATGTACAGTGATTTGCAGGGGTTTTACAAAGGATGGGGTTTTGATGTTTTGATGTAAGGATGTGCAGTGGGTACAGGGCAAGTAAGGGGTTATAGTGGGTATACAAGGGTGTAAGTGAAAATACAGTGATGTACAGTGATGTACAGGATAACAGTGATGTACAGTGATGTACAGTGATTACAGGGGTTTCAGTGATGACAGTGATTAAGGGGGTTTCAGTGATTTCAGTGATATACAGTGATTTCAGTGATATAAAAGGGTATAAGTGATTTAAGGTTGTGGGAAACCAAAACACAGAAACAAAATTTCCTCACCATTTAGGGACCCTGAACACCATGAGCAAATATGAAACCCTAACACCATGGGAAAGCCGAAAAAAGAGCAAATGGGGCACCAAGGGAAAAAATGAGACCCATGAAAAATCATGAGCAATTTTTGAAAACCATGAGCAACCTGGGGAAAGCCATGAAAACCATGAGCACCATTGGAGCAACCGAACAATTAGGTTCGCGAACACCATGAGCACCATGGGAAAAAATGAACAATTGGAACACCATGAGCACCATGGAACAATTTTTTGGGAAAGCCATGAGGGACCATGAACACCATGAACACCAATGAATGCGAACGCCGCGAACGCCATGAACAAAATGAACAACCGAACGCCAATGAGCCCCAATTGGGAACACCCCTGAACACTAGAACGTCAATGAATGCCCCCAAATACCCCGGGAAAGCCATGAAAAAATATGAGCACCATGGGGCACCATGAGCAACCCATGAACACCATGAACAAACCGAGACCCCGAACACCCTGAAACCATGGGAAAAAACGAGCACCGAACACCATGAAAAAACCCCTGGGAAAACCAGAAAATTTTTCCGAGCAAAAAGGGAAACCTGGGAAAACCATGAACAAATTGGGAAAGCCCTGAACGCCATGAACGGGGGGCGAATACCCGGGAAAGGAATGAACGCCGGCCGAACGCCATGAAAACCATGAACAATTAAGGAGCACCATGAACACCATTTAACACCCATGAAAAGCCGGAACACCATGAAAAACCCCGGGAAAACCAGAACACCTGGGGAAAGCCCCGGGAAAGCTAAGGAACACCATGAACACCAGGGAAAACCATAACCCGAAACCATTTAACGCCATGAACGCCATGGGAAAAATTGGGGAAAGCCAAGGGGCAACCCTGAACACCAGGGAAAGTCATGAAGCCACCAAAAACCCTTTTAAACCATGGGAAAGCCATGAACGTCTGAACGCGGGAACCGGGGAAAAAGAACAACGAACACCTGGGGAAAGGCCCCCGGGGAACGTCAGGAACGGGCCCGGGGAAACCATGAATACCCCCAAACCCCCATGGGGCACCCCAAAAAACACCGGGGAACGCCCCGGGGAAAGGCCGGAACGCTTGGGGGCAATTCGAACACCGGAACGCCGGGAACGTCGGGGGGAACGCCGGGGAATACCTGGGGAAAACCATGAACGCCATGGAAAACCGGGGAACGTCCAACGCCGTGAACGCCCGGGAACGCCTGGGGAAAACCATGAACACCATGAACGTCGCGGGAAAGCCGAACGCCATGAAAATTCGGGAAAACCCGAGAAACCCGAACCCCCCGAACACCCGGGAAAAAATGAACGCCATGAACGCCATGAACGCCAGAACGGGCGAACGCCATGAACACCCCGGGGAAACCTCGGGAACGTATGAACGGCCGCGAAACCCCTGGGAAAAACCCGAACACCATTTAACAATTTTTGGGGAAAATTATGAAACCATGAACCCCGGCCGAACGCCAAGGGAAAACCAGAACAATTTGGGGCACCATGGGGCACCATGAAAATTTGGGGAAAACCATGAGCACCATGAGCACCATTTAAACCATTTAACAAATGGGGGCCCCCGAGACCCCGGGAAACCTTTTAAACCCGAACACCATGAGCAACTTGGGGAAAGTCATGAACGCTAGGAACACCTGGCCACCTTCGAGCACCATGGGA
This sequence comes from Cherax quadricarinatus, assembly GCF_038502225.1. NCBI lineage: Eukaryota > Metazoa > Arthropoda > Malacostraca > Decapoda > Parastacidae > Cherax > Cherax quadricarinatus. Next base: position 256,106 of record NW_027195236.1, read on the forward strand.
AAACCCCGGGAAAACCCGAGCACCGGGGGAGCACCAGGGAAAACCCCGAACAAATGAACACCATGAGCAAACCTGAAACCATGGGGAAACCCGGGGAACGCCCGGGGAAAGCCATTTAACGCCGAATACCATTTAACACCATGAACACCATGAACACCATGAACGCCATGAACACCATGAACGGGCCCTGAAAAAATTGGGGAACACCCGGGAAAGCCCCGAACGCCGGCGAAGCCGCGGGAAAACCCCGGGAACACCATGAGCAACCCATGGGGAAAAATTAGGGAAAACCATGAACGCGGGGTAAAAGCCACGAACCCGAATACCATGAACACCATGAACGCCATGAGCAATGGGGAAAACCCGGGAAAGCCATGGGAAAGCCATGAACGCCCGGGAAAACCATGAACTCCCTGAACGCCCGGGGAAAGCCATGAACGCCGAACAAATGAACACCATGAAAACCCTGGGAAAACCATTGAAAGACCATGAACGCCATGAACGCCATGAACGCCAAACCCCCGAACCCCATGAACCCAAAACCCCAGAACGCAAGTGTCACGTTTTTTCAGTGGCCCCGGCGAAAGCCCTTTTTCGGGGGTTTGGGCAAGTCTTGGCGGGCAGGTCTTGTCCCCAAGGCTTGTGCGTCAAGTCGGAAAGTCAAGTTTGGTCGGGGGCCCCTTTGGCGAAAGTCGTACCGGGTCTTGTGTCAGCGCTTGGCCAGCCGTCTTGGGGGGCCGGGTCTTGTTACAGGTTTTGGGAGTCGGGTTTGTGCCGGGGGGGTTTGGGGTTCAGCCCTGTTCAGCGGTCGTTCAGCAAGCGTGCAGCCGTCTTGTGTGGCAAGTTTCGGTCAGTCAGGTCTTGTGTCAGCAGGTCTTGTTCAGCGGGTTTTTGGAAGTAGGTTTGTGACCCAGGCGTGTGCAAGTCTTGTGCCCCCCGGGTCTTGGCAGCGGGGGTTTCCCAGGCCTTTGGGCCAGGTTTGTGTAAAAGCTGGGTTGTGCCCGCCGGTCTTGTGCGCAGCTTGGCAGCCGGGGTTTTGGTCGCCGCCCGGCCGGGTCAAAGCTACGCCAAGTCTTGATTCCCACGAGCGCGGGTTGGGGAGCGGTCGGCCCCTGGCAGCCGGTCAGCCGCGTCCCCCCCCGGGGTCTTGTGTCAGTCAGGCTTGGGCCAGAAAGGTTTTTGGTCGCCGGGGCCCGTGCGGGTTTGTGTCAAAGCGCGAAGTCTTGTGCGCCGGTCGTGGGCTGGGCCACAGGTCTTGTGTCAGTGGTTTTGTGTAAAAGTCTTGGCGTCGGGTTTTTGGTCAGTGGCCCATCATTTTGGGCTTGGCTCCAAGTCTTGTGTCAGTCGGTCTCGATTGGTTTGTGTCAGGGCCCTGTTTGGGAAAAGGCAGGTTTTTTAAATTTTAGTTTGATGTGTTTGAAAAATTTTTAGAAAATTGTTTTGGGATAAACAAATTATAATATAACAGAAAATTATCGCGTGTAAAAATGTCCGTTAGCTCAGTTGGTAGAGCGCCTGTTCCTTTACGCCGAGGGGGGTCGCAGGTTTTGGGCCTGTACGGGTTTTAATTTTTTTTTGTTTGGTTTCCCCACTAAACACTTTTTAATACAAATGTCTTTATTAAAAAAAAATAATAATAAATTATTAATATGTAAAAAAAAATAAGATATTTTTTGATGAAAAAATTGTTAGCGGGGAAAGTTATGCTCTTATCCTTCTTTGTTTAAAATTGTTGAATGAATTATTTTAATATTTCGAAGTTTATATAATTTTATGA
>NW_027195237.1:0-27500 GCF_038502225.1 Cherax quadricarinatus
AATTTTCCTGTCTAGTGTGAGAATCTTCCTGTCTAGTGTAAGAATCTTCCTGTCTAGTGTGAGAATCTTCCTGTCTTGTGTAAGAATCTTCCTGTCTAGTGTGAAAATCTTCCTGTCTAGTGTAAAAATCTTCCTGTCCAGTGTGAGAATCTTCCTGTCTAGTGTAAGAATCTTCCTGTCTAGTGTGAGAGTCTTCATGTCTTGTATGAGAATCTTCCTGTCTAGTGTAAGAATCTTCCTGTCTTGTATGAGAATCTTCCTGTCTAGTGTAAGAATCTTCCTGTCTAGGGAAAGAATCTTCCTGTCTAGTGTGAAAATCTTCCTGTCTAGTGTGAGAATCTTCCTGTCTTGTGTAAGAATCTTCCTGTCTAGTGTGAAAATCTTCCTGTCTAGTGTGAGAATCTTCCTGTCTAGTGTAAGAATCTTCCTGTCTAGTGTAAGAATCTTCCTGTCTAGGGTAAGAATCTTCCTGTCTAGTGTAAGAATCTTCCTGTCTAGTGTAAGAATCTTCCTGTCTAGGGTAAGAATCTTCCTGTCTAGTGTAAGAATCTTCCTGTCTAGTGTAAGAATCTTCCTGTCTAGTGTAAGAATCTTCCTGTCTAGTGTAAGAATCTTCCTGTCTAGGATAAGAATCTTCCTGTCTAGTGTAAGAATCTTCCTTTCTAGTGTGAGAATCTTCCTGTCTTGTATGAGAATCTTCCTCTCTAGTGTAAGAATCTTTGTGTCTTGTATGAGGATCTTCCTGTCTAGTGTAAGAATCTTCCTGTCTAGGGTAAGAATCTTCCTGTCTAGGGTAAGAATCTTCCTGTCTAGTGTAAGAATCTTCCTGTCTAGGGTAAGAATTTTCCTGTCTAGTGTAAGAATCTTCCTGTCTAGGGTAAGAATCTTCCTGTCTAGTGTAAGAATCTTCCTTTCTAGTGTGAGAATCTTCCTGTCTTGTATGAGAATCTTCCTCTCTAGTGTAAGAATCTTTGTGTCTTGTATGAGGATCTTCCTGTCTAGTGTAAGAATCTTCCTGTCTAGTGTAAGAATCTTCCGGTCTAGTGTAAGAATCTTCCTGTCTAGTGTAAAAATCTTCCTGTCTAGGGTAAGAATCTTCCTGTCTAGTGTGAGAATCTTCCTGTCTTGTATGAGAATCTTCCTCTCTAGTGTAAGAATCTTTGTGTCTTGTATGAGGATCTTCCTGTCTAGTGTAAGAATCTTCCTGTCTAGTGTAAGAATCTTCCTGTCTAGTGTGAGAATCTTCCTGTCTCGTGTGAGAATCTTCCTGTCTTGTGTAAGAATCTTCCTGTCTAGTGTAAGAATCTTCCTGTCTAGTGTGAGAATCTTCCTGTCTAGTGTGAGAACCTTCCTGTCTAGTGTGAGAATCTTCCTGTCTAGTGTGAGAATCTTCCTGTCTAGTGTAAGAATCTTCCTGTCTAGTGTGAGAATCTTCCTGTCTAGTGTGAGAATCTTCCTATCAAGTGTAAGAATCTTCCTGTCTAGTGTAAGAATCTTCCTGTCTAGTGTGAGAATCTTCCTGTCTAGTGTGAGAATCTTCCTGTCTAGTGTAAGAATCTTCCTGTCTAGTGTGAGAACCTTCCTGTCTAGTGTAAGAATCTTCCTGTCTAGTGAAAGAATCTTCCTGTCTAGTGTGAGAACCTTCCTGTCTATTGTAATAATCTTCCTGTCTTGTGTGGGAATCTTCCTGTCTAGTGTGAGAATCTTCCTGTCTAGTGTAAGAATCTTCCTGTCTAGTGTAAGAATCTTCCTGTCTAGTGTGATAACCTTCCTGTCTATTGTAAGAATCTTCCTGTCTTGTGTGGGAATCTTCCTGTCTAGTTTGAGAATCTTCCTGTCTAGTGTAAGAATCTTCCTGTCTAGTGTAAGAATCTTCCTGTCTAGTGTAAGAATCTTCCTGTCTAGTGTAAGAATCTTCCTGTCTAGTGTGAGAATCTTCCTGTCTAGTGTGAGAATCTTCCTGTCTAGTGTAAGAATCTTCCTGTCTAGTGTGAGAATCTTCCTGTCTAGTGTAAGAATCTTCCTGTCTAGTGTGAGAACCTTCCTGTCTAGTGTGAGAATCTTCCTTTCTAGTGTAAGAATCTTCCTGTCTAGTGTAAGAATCTTCCTGTCTAGTGTGAGAATCTTCCTGTCTAGTATAAGAATCTTCCTGTCTAGTGTGAGAATCTTCCTGTCTAGTGTGAGAATCTTCCTTTCTAGTGTGAGAATCTTCCTGTCTAGTGTGAGAATCTTCCTTTCTAGTGTGAGAATCTTCCTGTCTAGTGTGAGAATCTTCCTGACTAGTGTGAGAATCTTCCTGTCTAGTGTAAGAATCTTCCTGTCTAGTGTGAGAATCTTCCTGTCTAGTGTAAGAATCTTCCTGTCTAGTGTGAGAATCTTCCTGTCTAGTGTGAGAATCTTCCTTTCTAGTGTAAGAATCTTCCTGTCTAGTGTGAGAATCTTCCTGTCTAGTGTAAGAATCTTCCTGACTAGTGTGAGAATCTTCCTGTCTAGTGTAAGAATCTTCCTGTCTAGTGTGAGAATCTTCCTGACTAGTGTGAGAATCTTCCTGTCTAGTGTAAGAATCTTCCTGTCTAGTGTGAGAATCTTCCTGTCTAGTGTAAGAATCTTCCTGTCTAGTGTAAGAATCTTCCTGTCTAGTGTAAGAATCTTCCTGTCTAGTGTAAGAATCTTCCTGTCTAGTGTAAGAATCTTCCTGTCTAGTGTGAGAATCTTCCTGTCTAGTGTAAGAATCTTCCTGTCTAGTGTAAGAATCTTCCTGTCTAGTGTAAGAATCTTCCTGTCTAGTGTAAGAATCTTCCTGTCTAGTGTAAGAATCTTCCTGTCTAGTGTAAGAATCTTCCTGTCTATTGTAAGAACCTTCCTGTCTTGTGTGGGAATCTTCCTGTCTAGTGTGAGAATCTTCCTGTCTAGTGTAAGAATCTTCCTGTCTAGTGTGAGAATCTTCCTGTCTAGTGTAAGAATCTTCCTGTCTAGTGTGAGAATCTTCCTGTCTAACCTTCATGAGGTTTCCTTTTTGTCTTCCTTCTCATACAACAAAATCGTTTGGTGTTCAAGGTCTGTGGAATTCAAACCTCCCTCACCTTTCCTCGGATCAACCCTAATTACTCGTCTTTCTGCAGGTGCTGTATTGTTGAACAAAGTAATTCGGCGGGATTGTTGAGGCGACGGAGCACTGGATGAGAGAACACTACTTCGACATCTGTAAAGAAACACCTGTGTTGTCTTCATCACGTCGCTTGGCTGTGTACGGTCATCTCCCCTCTGGTGTGCCTGTGTCACAGTTACGGTTCTGGTTTAGCCTTTGTTTCATATGTAATTTATAACGTTTCTGTCTCCTCTAGATGACCAAAAGCTGCAGCTGCGGGTCATGATATGACTAATATTCGCGTCAGGAAACACTTGTCCTATTTCCTGACGAAACTACCAAACCTAATCTCTTTTCGTAGTTATGTTTCGTATTCATCAGTAGAAACTCTGCTAATGTCTTTAGTCTCTTCTCTCTTTCTCTTCTTTTTTCTTATGTTCTGTCACTTTTTTGGTATATTTGCTTTACATTTTTGGGTGAACTCTGGTCTTTCATTTCTCTCCTTGAGGCCATTTTTTACATCCTCCTCCGTCGGAAGATTCGACCCATGGACAGATAAACACTAAAATCTAACGTTATCATAGTGATCCTCTATCTACTGTCCAAATTAAGATGTCTCCGCTGTGTGTCGGTGATACAATATCCCAGTTTGATGGGAGTTTCTTCTGTCTGGAAGGTCTACACTCATATATCTTTATTATTCAGAGGGATGGAAGAGAAATGGGTAAATTCCTTTGATAATATTACCATCGAAGGTCTGCCAGGTTGAGTATTAATAACTCCGTCTCTTGCAGAGATACAAACAGGCAGCGCCGCCTACACTTCCTCAGGCTGTGCTAAGCCTGCAGGTGTTATCCGGCTTTTATTATATTTTATGTGAAAGTCTGTTTATGAAAAACACGTGAGTAAACACAAGGACATATTTATAAGAAATCGTTTCGGTTTTGGGACCTTGATCACTACACAGAAGTCATCGAGGACTGATGAAGCCAGCCAGCGGCTTCTTCAGTCCGGTTCAGAGGAAGGTGGACGATGAGGATGAGTTTGAGGTAATCATTCCATCAGTCTTAATAAAAATACAGTTTTATTAAGATTGATAGACTGAATACATCTTCCACCTTTCTCTAAAATGGACTGAAGAAGTCACTGGCTGGTAAAACGTTCCATCAGTAAAGACTTCCAAACGTTGCACAAGTGTCTCATTTATCAACTTGTTGGTTTTCTAGAGTATTTACTCTCGTCTCCGAGGAACTGGTAAAAAAAAAACGTAAGTGGAGGGATCATGGGAGGATGGACGCGTGTTCAGAATGTAAGGGCATTCTCAGAACCCATGCCTGCGTGGCGTGTGGTGTGGGTGGGATGTGGGCGTGTGGCGGCCATGGGGGCGGCCATGGGGATGGCCATGGGGGGTGGCCATGGGGGGCGGCACACGCCTGCGTGCCACCTTCACTAAGGCGGAGCGTGACCCTCCCCCACCCACCAAGAAGCTTATAAGAGAGGAGCGCTTGCACTGCTGACATCCCTGCTCCACCACCTCCACCGTCCCCACCCGATCTCTGAGGTGACTGGAACATTGAAAGGAAAAAAGGACAAAGAGAGAAAGGGAGAGAAAGACAGAGAGAAAGTGTAGTGTTGAGGCCAGGGCGCTGCGTTCTGTCAACACCTCACCGCTAGACACCAACACAAAATCACCAACACTCACACCTGAAGCAGACCAGCGAGGTGAAGTCACCATGGCCGCCACACCTGCTTGTTAACTCCACCTGGTACTCTCGTTGTGACTGTGTGACGGCGTAACTGTTGATCAGCTGGTGAGGAGAACATGGGCCTCAGTGTCAAGACCTTCCTGGCTGTGCTGGGGCTGGTGCCAGTGGCTCTTGGCACTCCCCTGGTGGCTGGCAATGTGGCTACCAATGAACTCGTGGAACCACCGCCCATGCAGGTGAGGCACCTACCTGACCTGGCACCCTCAGAACTCATGACAGGGCACCAGTGCCAGGTAAACAAGTCTTCAGGTGTAGAACACGTCTCGAGCAGCTATTCACAACTAACCAACCAGTAGTGGAATCTTGACAACGTTCGGATTCATCCTGGACCATCATTACGCTTAATGATGCTCCAGGAATGACCAAAATATCCATTTTTTTTGTTGTTTTGTCTTCTCCATTTGCAGTTCCTTGCGAATTGTGAATTGTTCGGGCAAACGCGACTAGCATTTACCTCCACTAACTTGAATCACAAGCTTGGGTGAATACTGTGATTAATGTATCGATAAAGTCATGTGTGTGTGAGTCCTGGGCGGCCAGGTGACCTCCCACATATATTTACATATTTTAAATGACGTATTCTCCCCATGGGTTCACAGGGAAGACACATGTGTTGGTTAAACGTTTCGACAGTGAGGATACATGTGTGTAATATGTGTCTAACTCATTAATTTGTTCATGCGGTGACGTGGACGAGAGTGTGACATCTCTGTTTGTGTGTTATGTGACGTGGACGAGAGTGTGACATCTCTGTTTGTGTGTTATGTGGCGTGGACGAGAGTGTGACATCTCTGTTTGTGTGTTATGTGAAGTGGACGCGAGTGTGATATCTCTGTTTGTGTGTTATGTGGCGTGGACGAGAGTGTGACATCTCTGTTTGTGTGTTATGTGACGTGGACGAGAGTGTGACATCTCTGTTTGTGTGTTATGTGGCGTGGACGAGAGTGTGACATCTCTGTTTGTGTGTTATGTGACGTGGACGAGAGTGTGACATCTCTGTTTGTGTGTTATGTGACGTGGACGAGAGTGTGACATCTCTGTTTGTGTGTTATATGACGTGGACGAGAGTGTAACATCTTTGTGTGTTATATGACGTGGAAGAGAGTGTGACATCTCTGTTTGTGTGTTATGTGACGTGGACGAGAGTGTGACATCTGTATATTATGTGACGTGGACGAGAGTGTGACATTTCTGTATGTTATGTGACGTGCACGAGAGCGACATCTCTGTTTGTGTTATGTGATGTGCACGAGAGTGTGACATCTGTGTATTATGTGACGTGGACGAGAGTGTGACATTTCTGAATTTTATGTGACGTGCACGAGAGCGACATCTCTGTCTGTATATGTGAAGTGCACGAGTGTGACATCTCTGTTTGTATGTTATGTGATGTGCACGAGAGTGTGACATCTCTGTTTGTATGTTATGTGACGTGCATAAGAGTGTGACATCACTGCTTGAATGTTATGTGATGTGCACGAGAGAGTGACATCTCTGTTTTCATGTCATCATGTGACGTGCACGAGAGAGTGACATCTCTGTTTGTTATCATGTGACGTGCACAAGTGTGACATCTCATTTTCTATGCTACAATGTTATCACTGTCAACATCACTCCCTAAACTCCCTTTACCGGTACCGGTAAAGTGTTCTTGATCCAAGAAGCTGGAGCTACCCTCCCTTTTTCCTGGATCAAACCTGAGTACCCGTTTCCCTTGCTTATAATATTAATATTGATAATAGCAACAACAACAGCAATAATAATAATAATAATAATAATAATAATAATAATAATAATAATAATAATAATAATAATAATAATAATAATAATGATAATGATAACATGCTAAGTACAAATATTTCTAATACCTAATAAAACGCTTAAATCTATATCAAAATGCAATAGATACCAGGATTATCGTTATTATTATTATTATTATTATTATTATTATTATTATTATTATTATTATTATTATTATTATTATTATTATTATTATCATCATATTTCTGGGAAATAGTAAGCAGGTGTGATGTCACTGATCACACAAGGATGGTGTAGATGTCAAGTAGATGTCAAGTTGAAAGAGAGTCAAGTTGACTCTCTTTCCTTCCTTTGCTCTCTATTTCTCAGTGGTCGTCATCTCTGCTGCGCGTATCGTGGGAGGCGACTAAGATCCTGCAAGCAAAGGGGGTGGTAACCCATTGCTCTGCACCAATTATAAATATTTGAAAATAGGGATAAGACGAACAATTGTTTGTATATAATAGGTGCAATAAGTGATGCAGGTATAATTATGTGGGCTAGAAAGAGAGTGGGATGTGAGAAGTGGGTTGTAATAAGTGTTTAAATGAATGAGAGGATGAAAGGAGTGTAAAGGAAGGTGGAAGAGAGAGAGAGAGAGAGAGAGAGAGAGAGAGAGAGAGAGAGAGAGAGAGAGAGAGAGAGAGAGAGAGAGAGAGAGAGAGAGAGAGAGAGAGAGAGAGAGAGAGAGAGAGAGTCATGAGAAAGATGCAAAGATGGAATGTTATAGATTTAAGAATTCAGTGCTAAAGTGTGTAGCAGTCGTTTGTGGTTACAGGAGGGCGGGTGTAGATGAGAAGAGGAATGATTAGTGGAATAACGAGGTAAAAATAGTGGAATGACGAGGTAAAAATAGTGGAATGACGAGGTAAAAAAAAAGTAACCGAATGACGAGATAAAAAATACTGTGAAAAAGACGTCTACAATGTAAAAATTATATGCGGAAGGTAGAGTACATGGAGAAAAATAATAATGCTTAGCTTGAGTAGAGCGAGAGTAACGATAGAAGAAATGAGAGAAGGTGTAAGTCATGATGAGAAAGATTTGCTGAGAATGGGACACAGATTAGGAAAGAATATAGTGATAAGAAAGTCTGGGGAAGATGGCAGGTGAAACTATTTGGCAGAAACGAAGAAAAAAAGGAATATTTTGCGGAGTTGTTAAATCTTAATAAGAGGAATAGCATAGACAATAAATAAATGACTGTCTTTTAAACAGTAGTAATACGGATAAATGGTTCATAGAACCGACAAGTTGATAACTTATACACATGATCAACACCTGTGTATCTTTACTGAGGAAACGGTTCACCACACAGTGGCCTCATCAGTCCAATACAGAGAAGAATGGTGATGATCAGAAGGAATTTGAGGAAAATCAGTCCCTCAGCCTGGAGTCGATGTTATCAGTCCATCAATCATGATGGACTGATTACTTCAAACTCCTGATCTTCACGGTTCTTCTTTGTATTGGACTGACGAAGCCACTGTGTAGCGAATCGTATCCTCAATAAACACACCCAAGTGTTGTATATGTGTCTAATTTATCAACAAAAGAGATAGTGGCCCGGTGGCCTGGTGGCCCGGTGGCCTGGTGGCCCGGTGGCCTGGTGGCCCGGTGGCCTGGTGGCCCGGTGGCCTGGTGGCTAAAGCTCCCGCTTCACACACGGAGGGCCCGGGTTCGGTTCCCGGCGGGTGGAAACATTCGACACGTTTCCTTACACCTGTTGTCCTGTTCACCTAGCAGCAAATAGGTACCTGGGTGTTAGTCGACTGGTGTGGGTCGCATCCTGGGGGACAAGATTAAGGACCCCAATGGAAATAAGTTAGACAGTCCTTAATGACGCACTGTCTTTCTTGGGTTATCCTGGGTGGCTAACCCTCCGGGGTTAAAAATCCGAACGAAATCTTATCTTATACGCCATACACAAAGCCCTGACACAGCAAAGGCCGATGTACAAAATTCAGATGGAGTTCTCTGGCCTTATTACGCCAGATTCATAAGAGAAACTAAAATTGGGAAAGCCTGGGGCAGTAAATGGATTTGTCAATTAAAAACTGAAAGAAGGAAGATGTTAGATGAAGAGGAAGAGTTACTGAGAAGATAGAGAGGATGTTGTGAGGGGTTATTAAATAGTGATGATTTAAGGAAGGCATTGATATTGACTTAGGTAGGGAGATATTATATTGGGAAATAGTAAGGAGGGGTTTAAAAGAATGTAGGGGACAGTTCGTGACGATGATAGGTAGAATGAATGTCCGTGAGGATGATAAGTAGAATGAAAATGGGTAAACTAGCTAGGACAGATGGAATTAAGACATGTTAGAAGTAGTTTGGTCTACAGTAACAGAGGGGTCTGGGTATTTATTCATTACGTATATTAAAAACAAAAGGTACCCAATGATTGGCCGACAGAATAAATAATTTCTTTACATAAGGGCAAGAAGTACAAAACAGAGTATAAACAGTATAGAAGAATAAACATGTTTAAGACACTGGGTAAATTGTACGGTATAGTTACCAGGCATCCCTAAAAGGGGATCTTTAAATGTTCGCTTGTAATGCTTATGTTTCCATTATTTTGCGCTCCTTATTTCACTCATAACACGAGAATACGTCATCCGATCAGTTTCAAAGTTTCGACTGATGTAGAGTAACCAGGCCAAGATTCTTGGAACAGATGTTACGTGCAGGTGTTGCCCTGTGAGCAGAGTTGTGGCATTAATTCTCAGCATCCTGGGGACATGCAAAGAGAAGGTGCCTCTTGATTCCATGGCAACGGAGAACGAAATTTCTGGTGTGGTGGTGTGCAGGTGTGTATGTGTGCAGGTGTGTGGGTGTGCAGGTGTGTAGGCGTGCAGATGTGTAGGTGTGTAGGTGTGTAAGTGTGCAGGTGTGTAGGTGTGCAGGTGTGTAGATGTGCAGGTGTGTAGGTGTGCAGGTGTGTAGGTGTGCAGGTGTGTAGGTGTGCAGGTGTGTAGGTGTGCGGGTGTGTAGACGTGCAGGTGTGTAGGTGTGCAGGTGTGTAGATGTGCAGGTGTGTAAGTGTGCAGGTATGTAGGTGTGCAGGCGTGTAAGTGTGCAGGTGTGTAGGTGTGCAGGTGTGTAGGTGTGCAGGTATGTAGGTGTGCAGGCGTGTAAGTGTGCAGGTGTGTAGGTGTGCAGGTATGTAGGTGTGCAGGCGTGTAAGTGTGCAGGTGTGTAGGTGTACAGGTGTGTAGGTGTGCAGGCGTGTAAGTGTGCAGGTGTGTAGGTGTGCAGGTATGTAGGTGTGCAGGCGTGTAAGTATGCAGGTCTGTAGGTGTACAGGTGTGTAGGTGTGCAGGCGTGTAAGTGTGCAGGTGTGTAGGTGTATAGGTGTGTAGGTGTGCAGGCGTGTAAGTGTGCAGGTGTGTAGGTGTACAGGTGTGTAGGTGTGCAGGCGTGTAAGTATGCAGGTGTGTAGGTGTACAGGTGTGTAGGTGTGCAGGCGTGTAAGTGTGCAGGTGTGTAGGTGTGCAGGTGTGTAGGTGTGCAGGTGTGTAGGTGTACAGGTGTGTAGGTGTACAGGTGTGTAGGTGTGCAGGCGTGTAAGTGTGCAGGTGTGTAGGTGTGCAGGTGTGTAGGTGTGCAGGTACGCACATTTGTCAGGTTTAAGTGTAAGGTAATGTGGAATTATTACTGCCTTTAACTAATCTCTACTTCAGAATGGCTTCACTATTTAAGTTGGTGATGCGTCTTGTAGACTGATTATCACCCTCCCTTAAGGTGACTTCGTGGACGGGCAAATTTTCGATATTCTGAATTATGAGACTTGGAATTATTGGCAGACATGTGATAACTGCAGAACGCTTCCTTGGATAGGTTTCAAACTTTCCCGCTTGGATATTGGGCCTCAAAAGTCCCAATTTGTCATTTTTATTAAGTTAACAGTGATACTGATTTCCATTTAATAAGTAGAGAATATCTGGTCTTATTAGAAAGGTAATAAGGTGAAGCCTTATTACCTTATTATCGAAGTTTTAATGAAATTGTTAAAAAAAACTTGGAATCGATGGATTCAGAGTAATTACTAGAGAATGACTTGTCTGATAGGCTTCAACCTTTAGGTGTTAATGGGTTTTATGAAGGAAAATTTTGGCTTTCACTTCAAGCTATGTAAATTTTGAATTACCTGCTGCTATGTTGAATAATAGAATGTACAGAGATGAATGACATTTAGGTGTGCATGCAGAAAGCCCCTTAGTATGTAGAGCATTTCGGGCTAACTTAATTAATATTTTTTGTGGTCGGCTTGCCAGTTATATACAATAAATATTTCAAATTCGACTTTCCGAAAAGAAACACAAATCAGTTTTGTTTCTATCAAGACTAATATTTAACGGCATAATAATTTATGCGGCACACTGCACTGTTTCTTTCGCATGCTTGAGGCGTAGGAGACTGGGATTTTGCAGTGCCTTTCTCGAACTGAAAAGCGGAAAATAACTTTCGTAATTGAAAGGTTACTGAGGGACGAGGAAGATTTAGGAAGGGAAGGGACAGTGCGAACAAAGTGTTTATATTGAAGCATTTAAATGAACAATATTGAGACAAAGGGAAGGGAATTGTTTGTCCCTGTCCACCCTATCAACCCTTGACGGATTTCGTGAAGAGTTGATAGGGTGGACAGTGCATGGAAAAGACAGACAGCAGAGGACATGAAAGTCCATACAAAGGCTGTGTTTGCTGACAAGATATGTCTACTCCCGCCTAGATTAAGAACTATTGTGTATGAGTAAAGGATAGGAAATCAGAAGGCTCTCACACTCTCTCTCTGGCCACTGCCAACAAGAAAACACGCGGAAAATAAATCATACAATACTGATTTTGTCTGATAATATGAGAGATCATATAATCGCTTGGTGATATCACCTGTTTACTGTTATCATATTTGCATATATATGTATATATATATATATATATATATATATATATATATATATATATATATATATATATATATATATATATATATATATATATATATATAAAGGTCTGAGTGTATTTAGAGTGGTTTCAGTGAGTAGCTGAGCTAGGTAGCGAGTGTACAAGGCAACATCTCGCTCCTGTCCTTCCTTGCCATACCGTTTATCTTACTAGACAATATAACTTATTATGTTTTATGGTATATTAGATAATTTCGGATGACCCAGTAAACGTGGCTTCCATCACGAGGGTCTTGAGAGTTCAGGCAACTCCTGCCACTAGGGCACCATGTATATACTTCACTCTAATATTTGTCAAGTGTTTGTCCAGCTGGTACTTGAGTGATTATATTGTCTTAGTTCTTACTATCTCATTCCATTCTGCTATAATTCTGTCTACATTTTTACCATATGTTTGTGTTGCACCTCCTACCTCGTAGTTTTATTTTAACATTTCGAGCTATGAACTAATCCAGCATTTCAAATATTTCTTCATATATGAGTATGTCAAAGCCTTTCAGTACCTTAAAGATCTGAATACGACCTCATCGTAGTCAGTCTACGTTTCCTAAGAGCGCTGAGGTTTTATCTATAAGTGAGTGAGACCACACGTTTGATAATATTTCTCTGTTACCTCTTCAGAATGACGTCGTTTTCTATGTAATCTTATATATATATATATATATATATATATATATATATATATATATATATATATATATATATATATATATATATATATATATATATATATATATATATATATATATATATATATATATGCAATAAGATCACAGTAAACAAGTGATTTCAGAATATGTAAAACAACCACTCTGAAAGGATAGAGAAGTTCCAAGCGCTTTCGTGACTACTCACATTATCAAGGAACTATGAAAGTAAAGCATCCAAGGAAGCTATATAAGGGGTCTGGCCAGCACCTCACTATCAGATCCCACAACGTATTAAACTTTGCATTGTTGATGCAAAATTTGTATTTAATGATAAATTTTACGCTCAGAAGTTTGGTATGGCAATGGGAAATCCTCTTTCACCTGTTCTTAGTAACCTATACATGGAATTTTTTGAAACAAGGTTGCTTAACACAATCCTCCCTAATAGAGCTAAATGGTTCAGATATGTTGATATTTTGTGTCTTATGCCCAAAAATGTAGATATACACCATTTCCTTGGAAAATTAAATAGCTTAGCCCATTCTGTAAACTTTACTGTTGAGTTTGAAGAAAATAACTCATTGCCTTTTCTAGATGTTTTAATTATTAAGGGTAATAATGAATTCAAATTTAAAATTTACAGAAAACCTACAAATAACTGTTCCTATGTCCACTATTATTCCTCGCATCAAGATAGAGACAAACTGTCTGTATTCTCATCAATGTTTTTGAGAGCTTTACGAATTTGTAGTCCTGAGTTCATAGATGAGGAAATATCCAAAATTTATGAAATAGGTAATGATTTAAAATACCCAAGAAATGTAATTGATAAATCTTTTAAAGTTGCTAGAAATACTTTTTACAATCCAAAAAGGGACAACCAGCCTTATTCAACTAAAAATATGTTGGTTCTCCCTTACCATGAAAACTTGGTTGATATGCCTTCTCTTCTTAAGACTTTTAACATTAAAGTTGTATTCAAAAATCTTGATACAGTAAAAAAACTTTTGATAAAGAATTCCCCCCAAAATGCTGATGGATGTGTTTATAAGATTCCTTGTAAAATTTGCGATAAAGTTTATTACGGTCAAACTGGTAAAAATCTCGAACTAAGATTAAAACAACATAAATATAGCATTAGAACTGGACAAGATTCCAATGCTCTATTTATTCATGTAAGAGATTTTAACCATCCAATTGATTTTCAAAAAGTTGAGAAAGTAGTATCAAGCAAGTCCATGGTCGACAGGAATATAATTGAATCTTGTTTCATAAAAAGCAGTTTTGACAATAATATGAATATTTCCTTTGGTTTATATAAATTAGATCCATTTATAATTAATAGAATTTGGGAAGAATTTAATAATACACTGGACAAATAATAATTTTTAAAATTTCTTGGGTAGAATAGTTTGTGGGTGAGTTGTGCAAAGGACCTGTCCAGTTGGGCCGGCGCGTGTCAGGTGTTTAACCGTTGTGGGATCTGATAGTGAGGTGTTGGCCAGACCTCTTATATAGCTTCCTTGGATGCTTTACTTTCATAGTTCCTTGATAATGTGAGTAGTCACGAAATCGCTTGGAATTTCTCTATTCTTTCAGAGTGGTTGTTTTGCATATATATATATATGCAAATATATATGGCATATATATATATATATATATATATATATATATATATATATATATATATATATATATATATATATATATATACATATATATATATATATATATATATATATATATATATATATATATATATATATATATATATATATATATATATATATATATATATATATATATATAGTATATATAGTATTATCTTACACTGAGAGGAGAATATTTACTTCTCTTGCTCTCATTCTTATTTATCTTCAAATGCTCTTCCCACTTTCCAACATTCTCTTCCTAAATGGTAAATAACATGCCCGACTTTAGAACCAAGAGATACCTTCAGTTGCACATGCAGCAGATGTCTCAAACACTAAGCTGAGTGAATCTCTTTGATTTCCCCCGTGGTACTGAAGCAGCCGTCTTAGCGAGTTAGCTAGGATTATGGTAACCTTCTTACCATTTCCGGAGAGTAGCTCTCATATTCAATTCTCAAGAGATTTGTAGTCATATATATATATATATATATATATATATATATATATATATATATATATATATATATATATATATATATATATATATATATATATATATATATATATATATATATATATATATATATATATATATATATATATAATTATAGGGAGGTACCACCTCTAGAACTGTCATGGGGACCCTCATCCTCAGAGAAAAGAATAAACTTGCTTCAGGGAAAACTCAAGATTCTCCCTGAAGCTGTTTGAGAATTTTCTCCTACCACCCCCTATATTATGTATGTATATTTTATTTAAAGACAGAATACATTGACGAAACATTCACAAAAATATGATACAAAGTAAAACAACATAGGTAACTCAGAGCTACATCTCGAATACTTCGTCCAGCTCCCCTGCGGTGGGCCGCGTGCCCAGAATGCTGCAGGCATTTCCTCTCTGGATCGCAACACTGAGTCTCTGAAAGAGGGAGCTGGTCGCCCTGTGGTCCTTGGTTTCTATGATGAGCTTTTCACCCAGCTCTTTGAGGAACTTTAGAGCACACTTGCCCCATGCTCCAAGGGTCTCCGACCCTATTGGAATGAAGTTATAGCAAGGGGGAAGGTCTTCATATTTTCGGATCTTCTGGGTCTCCCTGTGGCTGGCAGCTCCACCCCCTTCCACTACAGAGTATGGCAAGTAGGTGTCTGCCAATGTGGCAGCACAGGTGTAGTCCCAGGCAATCTGCTTTCCATCCTTCCAGGGTAGCATAGTGGCTCCATCAGGACGCTTTTGACTTCCATCAGACCTCTGTACTTGGGGTTCCCGTTGAGCTGGGCAACGGGCTGTGGCGAGGCTTCTCTTTATTATGTCATTGATCTCCTCATGTCTGGCATACTTCCCTTCTGCTGTGTGACACACGAGACCATGGAGTCCGAATTGATCAGCTGTCGCCCTGCCGCAAATACACCTATGTTCGGTGAGGATGGGGGCGGCTAGGCGAAGAGCAACACCAATCCGAATGGCCTGTGGGTCGAGACGGGTGCCCAGGGAGGAATTGGGAACAGCTAACAGGAAATCTCCTGAGTGTGGTGCCTTCACTGCCAGGAGACGAGCTTTGTTCTTTCCTGAAGCATTGGAGAGCATTGTGTTGGCGATTTTTTCCATGATCGGTTTGTCCCAGTGGGACTGTTTGTGCTGTTTGGGAGGAGCTGGTCTACTGGAGGAGTCTGTAAGGGTGTCCCACCGAATTGCTGCTTCAGTAAACCTGGGGTCTTGAGCTCCTACCAAGTCTCTCAAGCGTTCAGGCACTATCTTCTTGACTAATGCACTGGAAGCCAAACATGAAGACAGAAAAGCAGGTAAAGCAACATGCGTTGCTTTACGCACCCCTATACCTCCCAGTCGCACTGGGAGGGTTGCCTGATCCCATTGCTCATCCTCTAGTGACAGGTTCAGTGCCTTCTTAAAAGTTGATCTCAGGTGTGCGTCATATTCATCGAGTGTTGGGTTGTCAAAAGAGGGTGCACACCTCAAGAAGTAAGTGAGTCTTGGCATAGTAAGACACCTTGTGAGGAGATACAGAGCATCATGGGCATCAAGATCGCTTATTCTCTCCTCCATTCTCATAAGGTCATTCAATTTGTCCCTGAGGACAGTATCGATGGCCTGGTGACCCAGCGGTGCCCCCAAGAGGGTACTGTTGGACGGAGTTGTAGTTGAGATTTCCGGGAGGATTCTTCGCACAGCATTGATTATTTCCTGGTTCGCTGTGATGATTTCACACTTAGAGGGATTGAGGATGAGTCCCAAGCCTTCTCCCTGTATTTTCACCAGTTGTAGGTCCCCCACGAGGGACTCTTCAGTACCTGCCAGAGTGCCGTCATCCAGGTACCATATATTGAGCTCACTGCGTAGGCTGGAAGTTAGTTCTCTTACTGCCAAGCAGAAGAGAAGTGGAGCAAGTGGGTCACCCTGCTGAACACCCTCTGATGATTGAATTTCATGTTCTCCAAACAAAAGAATTGAGGGTTTGCTGTAGCCGGCTGAAATGAAGGGAAAGAGACTGGGGAACCGAACCCGAACAGCTGGCAAAACAGCATCTCTCCTCACCATATTAAAGGCATTTCTAAAATCAAGTTTGACTATGGCCTTGTCTTCTGGTAGGTCCCTGATGTAGGCCCTTGCCGCATGAGCTGCAGCTTCACTGCCTTGAGAGACCCCAAAGCCCAGTTGGTGTGGCTGGAGTAAAGTGGCAGCTTCTAGGCGAATGTTTCTCACTGCTGCTTTGGCAACGAGACGGCGAAGAGTGTTTCCAACTGCAATGGGTCTGATTCCCCCATCCCTCTTCTTCAAAGCACATAGTGAGGCTCCAAAAAAGAAAGGTTTAATTTCTTCTGGGATTCGCCCAGCCAGGCAATTGTTGACGAAAGTTGTTAACTCGGTGAGAAGAATTGATGCAGATTCACCGAGTACTGGATTTACCATCTCTTTGAGGTGCTGAGGTCGAATTCCAGTGTAACCTCCTGCAGATCCTGCTGGAAATGACACGATCGCCTTATAGACTTCCGATTCTGGCAAAATTAATTATATATACATATATATATATATATATATATATATATATATATATATATATATATATATATATATATATATATATATATATATATATATATATATACTACAAGTATGAGTACTACTGCTATTACTACTCCTACTTCCAATACTACTACTAGTACTACTACTATTGCTACTACTACTACTGCTACTACTACTACTACTACTGCTATTACTACTACTACCAACAATAGCAATATCACTACTCTCGTACAGTGTCAGGGAGATATGGTACGAGAGAACATAGACCAGTATTCGTGCTGCAGTGTTTCTCTATTCGATGCTTATTTTCTTGTGTTACCACCAGGGAGCATTAGACGTGAATAAGCCTCCAGTACAATTGAAACCTTGTCTACATAAGATTTCCAATTACTACTTTTGTCTTTATCAGTACATTCCAACTTTCTGGAATTCCCGTATCATTTACAACCACATAAAGTCCTACGCTATTCGTCCTAGATCATTTATTAATTTATTAATTTCCAGGAGAACTATTTCCACATCTGTATTTCAGTCTTCCCAAGACGGAGGTATTTTCTTCTTCTGTAGCAGAATACAGATTCTCAGCATCTTATGTGTGTTGTGAGTTGACCTGTGTCCTGAGAAGACCTGCATGGTGGAGACTCAATGGTAGAGGATGCAGCACTGTCCTCTCTGGAGCAGCTTTACCACCAGGTGAAGCAGCTGGAGGAGAATGAGACACGCCAACTGATGGAGGAGAACTAGAGGATTCGTAGCAATCCTTCTGAAAACCAGGACCAAAAATTGAAGTAGCTGGACAGTGGTGAAGAGGAAGGCGCTACATTAAAGAATAAAAGGAGCGAGGAAGCTGTGGTAACTACTGTCACCTTTACTCTGCTGTATGAGCACTGCAGGACATGTAATGCAACAACAATCTAGGATGATGGTAAAGAGTGACAGAGGAACGATAAAAATAAACCACTGTTGTGGCTGGAAACTCTCAGAATAGGTTCTTGGATCAATTTTTGACACGGAGGAAAAGAATGGGATGAGGATCTTTCCTCTTGGTATGTGGATGGATGATTTTTCGTGGACAGGATAAGTAGTATTCAGACTCGAAGTGGGAATGAACCTTCCCGTTTCCCTATAGAGAAATAATATCAAATAGCTATTATTCGACATGGATGAGTGGCAGATTACACCTCTTGAGAGATAAGAGAGAAATTTATAGGATCATAAAAAGAGAGGAATCACCTCATGAACCAATATGTTCACGTTAAAAGATAGTTCAAAAAATGGATAAGAAAAACTAAACGATACTATAAAATTTTGGGCAGAAAGGAATCAAAGGAAAACACGAAAACTTCTTCCACTAAATATAGAACACAGATTAGGGAAAAGTTTGGTCTGATAAAAACCGATTCTGACTAACTTTCTGATAATGAGAAAATATGTCCCTAACTTTTATCAGTTATCTCTTGTCGATCTTTACATCATAAATAACAAACAAATTTTCAACAATTAATTTTGATAGTAGACCTGAAGAAAGTAAATAATTTAATGCTATAATCTCTAGAGATTTAGTTATTAAACAGTAAAGTCCCCGGGACCCGACCCGATATATATATATATATATATATATATATATATATATATATATATATATATATATATATATATATATATATATATATATATATATATATATATATATATATATATATTTATTAGAAAACGTTTCGGTCCTGGGACCTTGATCACTTCTAACTTTGTAGATGAATGGTTCAGAGAACCGACATGTTGATAAATTAGACACATGTGCAACTCTTGGGAATCTTTATTGAGGAAACGTTTCGCCACACAGTGGCTTCATCAGTCCATACATAGGAGAAACTTGAAGAACAGGAGGAGAATGAGGTAATCAGTCCCTCAACCTTGAGTCGATGTGTTCAGTCCATCAATCTTGAGTAGAATACGGCATATGAGCGGAGAAGCAGCTTATAAACCGTATGGCAGGAGAGGTGCAGCAGTCATAGGTGGTGTCACATTTGTTCAATGTGGAAGTAGGTCGTGCCCAAGAATTAGGCAAGCGAAGAAGAATTCCCAAGAGTTGCACATGTGTCTAATTTATCAATCACTTCTAACATACAGAGGTAGAAAGACATTATATATATAGGCGGAGAGTGAGATGTGACGCACGTGACCTGAGGAATGTCATAAGAACATAAGAATGGAGGAACACTGTAGAAGGCCTACTGACCCATGCGAGGCAGGTCCTTATCAAAACAACCTCTACCTATGATGAGGACGGGTAGACGATGAAATCATGTGACTCCTGTGTTGTTGGGTTGGTGCTGCTTAAGCCCCAAACCTCTAACTTCTACAGCAGGCGTCTACACTATCCCCTGTGGGTTCTGTCCCAAGAAATATGTAGGCGAGACAGGCAGAGATCTTGCAGTCCGCCTGAATGAGCATCGAAATGCCTCTAACAGAGACGATGTAAGGTACGCCTGTGTCCTCCACAGAGACTCCACGGGGCATTTGATGAACTGGAACGAGGCACAACTCGTTCTCACCGAACCAGACCTCAGACGCCGACGGTGCCTGGAAGCCTCACTAATCGCCGTCACCGACACTATAGAACGCAACACTGGAAACTACAAAATTTCAAAAACATTGGCATACATGATACTTAAGCAGCACCAACCCAATAACACAGGAGTCACGTGATTTCATCGTCTACCCGTCCTCATCATAGGTAGAGGTTGTTTTGATAAGGACCTGCCTCGCATGGGCCAGTAGGCCTTCTACAGTGTTCCTCCATTCTTATGTTCTTATGACATTCCTCAGGTCACGTGCGTCACATCTCACTCTCCGCCTATATATATAATGTCTTTCTACCTCTGTATGTTAGAAGTGATCAAGGTCCCAGGACCGAAACGTTTTGTAATAAATATGTTATAGTGTTTGCTTACGTGTCTTTCTAAACCAACTTGTCGGTATTTATTACCAAGGTTTATACCATATATATATATATATATATATATATATATATATATATATATATATATATATATATATATATATATATATATATATATATATATATATATATATGCAATAAGATCCCAGTAAACAGGTGATTTCAGAATATGCAAAACAACCACTCTGAAAGAATAGAGAAATTCCAAGCGCTTTCGTGACTACTCACATTATCAAGGAACTATCATAGTTCCTTGATAATGTGAGTAGTCACGAAAGCACTTGGAATTTCTCTATTCTTTCAGAGTGGTTGTTTTGCATATATATATATATATATATATATATATATATATATATATATATATATATATATATATATATATATATATATATATTTTAATTATTTTTTTTATTATCACACAGGCCGATTCCCACCAAGGCAGGGTGGCCCGAAAAAGAAAAACTTTCACCATCATTCACTCCATCACTGTCTTGCCAGAAGGGTGCTTTACACTACAGTTTTTAAACTGCAACATTAACACCCCTCCTTCAGAGTGCAGGCACTGTACTTCCCATCTCCAGGACTCAAGTCCGGCCTGCCGGTTTCCCTGAATCCCTTCATAAATGTTACTTTGCTCACACTCCAACAGCACGTCAAGTATTAAAAACCATTTGTCTCCATTCACTCCTATCAAACACGCTCACGCATGCCTGCTGGAAGTCCAAGCTCCTCGCACACAAAACCTCCTTTACCCCCTCCCTCCAACCCTTCTTAGGCCGACCCCTACCCCGCCTTCCTTCCACTACAGACTGATACACTCTTGAAGTCATTCTGTTTCGCTCCATTCTCTCTACATGTCCGAACCACCTCAACAACCCTTCCTCAGCCCTCTGGACAACAGTTTTGGTAATCCCGCACCTCCTCCTAACTTCCAAACTACGAATTCTCTGCATTATATTCACACCACACATTGCCCTCAGACACGACATCTCCACTGCCTCCAGCCTCCTCCTCGCTGCAACATTCATCACCCACGCTTCACACCCATATAAGAGCGTTGGTAAAACTATACTCTCATACATTCCCCTCTTTGCCTCCAAGGACAAAGTTCTTTGTCTCCACAGACTCCTAAGTGCACCACTCACTCTTTTTCCCTCATCAATTCTATGATTCACCTCATCTTTCATAGACCCATCCGCTGACACGTCCACTCCCAAATATCTGAATACGTTCACCTCCTCCATACTCTCTCCCTCCAATCTGATATTCAATCTTTCATCACCTAATCTTTTTGTTATCCTCATAACCTTACTCTTTCCTGTATTCACCTTTAATTTTCTTCTTTTGCACACCCTACCAAATTCATCCACCAATCTCTGCAACTTCTCTTCAGAATCTCCCAAGAGCACAGTGTCATCAGCAAAGAGCAGCTGTGACAACTCCCACTTTGTGTGTGATTCTTTATCTTTTAACTCCACGCCTCTTGCCAAGACCCTCGCATTTACTTCTCTTACAACCCCAACTATAAATATATTAAACAACCACGGTGACATCACACATCCTTGTCTAAGGCCTACTTTTACTGGGAAAAAATTTCCCTCTTTCCTACATACTCTAACTTGAGCCTCACTATCCTCGTAAAAACTCTTCACTGCTTTCAGTAACCTACCTCCTACACCATACACTTGCAACATCTGCCACATTGCCCCCCTATCCACCCTGTCATACGCCTTTTCCAAATCCATAAATGCCACAAAGACCTCTTTAGCCTTATCTAAATACTGTTCACTTATATGTTTCACTGTAAACACCTGGTCCACACACCCCCTACCTTTCCTAAAGCCTCCTTGTTCATCTGCTATCCTATTCTCCGTCTTACTCTTAATTCTTTCAATTATAACTCTACCATACACTTTACCAGGTACACTCAACAGACTTATCCCCCTATAATTTTTGCACTCTCTTTTATCCCCTTTGCCTTTATACAAAGGAACTATGCATGCTCTCTGCCAATCCCTAGGTACCTTACCCTCTTCCATACATTTATTAAATAATTGCACCAACCACTCCAAAACTATATCCCCACCTGCTTTTAACATTTCTATCTTTATCCCATCAATCCCGGCTGCCTTGCCCCCTTTCATTTTACCTACTGCCTCACGAACTTCCCCCACACTCACAACTGGCTCTTCCTCACTCCTACAAGATGTTATTCCTCCTTGCCCTATACACGAAATCACAGCTTCCCTATCTTCATCAACATTTAACAATTCCTCAAAATATTCCCTCCATCTTCCCAATACCTCTAACTCTCCATTTAATAACTCTCCTCTCCTATTTTTAACTGACAAATCCATTTGTTCTCTAGGCTTTCTTAACTTGTTAATCTCACTCCAAAACTTTTTCTTATTTTCAACAAAATTTGTTGATAACATCTCACCCACTCTCTCATTTGCTCTCTTTTTACATTGCTTCACCACTCTCTTAACTTCTCTCTTTTTCTCCATATACTCTTCCCTCCTTGCATCACTTCTACTTTGTAAAAACTTCTCATATGCTAACTTTTTCTCCCTTACTACTCTCTTTACATCATCATTCCACCAATCGCTCCTCTTCCCTCCTGCACCCACTTTCCTGTAACCACAAACTTCTGCTGAACACTCTAACACTACATTTTTAAACCTACCCCATACCTCTTCGACCCCATTGCCTATGCTCTCATTAGCCCATCTATCCTCCAATAGCTGTTTATATCTTACCCTAACTGCCTCCTCTTTTAGTTTATAAACCTTCACCTCTCTCTTCCCTGATGCTTCTATTCTCCTTGTATCCCATCTACCTTTTACTCTCAGTGTAGCTACAACTAGAAAGTGATCTGATATATCTGTGGCCCCTCTATAAACATGTACATCCTGAAGTCTACTCAACAGTCTTTTATCTACCAATACATAATCCAACAAACTACTGTCATTTCGCCCTACATCATATCGTGTATACTTATTTATCCTCTTTTTCTTAAAATATGTATTACCTATAACTAAACCCCTTTCTATACAAAGTTCAATCAAAGGGCTCCCATTATCATTTACACCTGGCACCCCAAACTTACCTACCACACCCTCTCTAAAAGTTTCTCCTACTTTAGCATTCAAGTCCCCTACCACAATTACTCTCTCACTTGGTTCAAAGGCTCCTATACATTCACTTAACATCTCCCAAAATCTCTCTCTCTCCTCTGCATTCCTCTCTTCTCCAGGTGCATACACGCTTATTATGACCCACTTCTCGCATCCAACCTTTACTTTAATCCACATAATTCTTGAATTTACACATTCATATTCTCTTTTCTCCTTCCATAACTGATCATTTAACATTACTGCTACCCCTTCCTTTGCTCTAACTCTCTCAGATACTCCAGATTTAATCCCATTTATTTCCCCCCACTGAAACTCTCCTACCCCCTTCAGCTTTGTTTCGCTTAGGGCCAGGACATCCAACTTCTTTTCATTCATAACATCAGCAATCATCTGTTTCTTGTCATCCGCACTACATCCACGCACATTTAAGCAACCCAGTTTTATAAAGTTTTTCTTCTTCTCTTTTTTAGTAATTGTATACAGGAGAAGGGGTTACTAGCCCATTGCTCCCGGCATTTTAGTCGCCTCATACGACACGCATGGCTTACGGAGGAAAGATTCTTTTCCACTTCCCCATGGACAATAGAAGAAATAAAAAAGAACAAGAGCTATTTAGAAAAAGCAGGAAAACCTAGATGTATGTATATATATATATGCATGTGCGTGTCTGTGAAGTGTGACCAAAGTGTAAGTAGGAGTAGCAAGATATCCCTGTTATCTTAGCGTGTTTATGAGACAAATTTATTAAATGCCTAAGGAAACATTCTGGCATTATCCAGGTGACAGCCAGCCTGCTTGAGCACCATGAACCAACCCTGCAACACTGGTACTGAGCACCATGAACCAACCCTGCAACACTGGTACTGAACACAATGAACCTACCCTGCAACACTGGTACTGAACACCATGAACCAACCCTGCAACACTGGTACTGAGCACCATGAACCAACCCTGCAACACTGGTACTGAACACCATGAACCTACCCTGCAACACTGGTACTGAACACCATGAACCAACCCTGCAACACTGGTACTGAGCACCATGAACCAACTCTGCAACACTGGTACTGAGCACCATGAACCAACCCTGAAACACTGGTACTGAGCACCATGAACCAACCCTGCAACACTGGTACTGAGCACCATGAACCAACCCTGCAACACTGGTACTGAGCACCATGAACCAACTCTGCAACACTGGTACTGAGCACCATGAACCTACCCTGCAGCACTGGTACTGAGCACCATGAACCAACCCTGCAACACTGGTACTGAGCACCATTAACCAACCCTGCAACACTGGTACTGAGCACCATGAACCAACCTTGCAACACTGGTACTGAACACCATGAACCAACCCTGCAACACTGGTATTGTACACCATAAAACAACTCTGCAAAACTGACACTGAACATCATGAACCAACACTACAACACTGGTACCTAGCACCATGAACCAACTCTGCAACACTGGTACTGAACACCATGAACCAACTCTGCAACACTGGTACTGAACACCATGAACCAACCCTGCAACACTGGTACTGAACACCATGAACCAACCATGCAACACTGGTACTGAACACCATGAACCAACTCTGCAACACTGGTACTGAACACCATGAACCAACCCTGCAACACTGGTACTGAACACCCTGAACCAACCTTGCAACACTGATACTGAGCACCATGAACCAACCCTGCAACACTGGTACTGATCACCATGAACCAACCCTGCAACACTGGTACTGAGCACCATGAACCAACCCTGCAACACTGGTACTGATCACCATGAACCAACCCTGCAACACTGGTACTGAGCACCATGAACCTACCCTGCAACACTGGTACTTAACACCATGAACCAACCCTGCAACACTGGTATTGAACACCATGAACCAACTGTGCAAAACTGGTACTGAACACCATGAACCAACCCTGCAACATTGGTACTGAGCACCATGAACCAACTCTGCAACACTGGTACTGAGCACCATGAACCAACCCTGCAACACTGGTACTGAGCACCATGAACCTACCCTGCAACACTGGTACTGAGCACCATGAACCAACCCTGCAACATTGGTACTGAGCACCATGAACCTACCCTGCAACACTGGTACTGAACAGCATGAATTAACCCTGCAACACTGGTACTGAACACCATGAACCTACCCTGCAACACTGGTACTGAGCATCATGAACCAACCCTGCAACACTGGTACTGAGCACCATGAACCAAACCTGCAACACTGGTACTGAGCACCATGAACCAACCCAGCAACACTGGTACTGAGCACCATGAACCAACCCTGCAACACTGGTACTGAGCATCATGAACCTACCCTGCAACACTGGTACTGAGCACCATGAACCAACCCTGCAACACTGGTACTGAGCACCATGAACCAACCCTGCAACACTGGTTCTGAGCATCATGAACCAACTCTGCAACACTGGTACTGAGCACCATGAACCTACCCTGCAACACTGGTACTGAACACCATGAACCAACCCTGCAACACTGGTACTGAGCACCATGAACCTACCCTGCAACACTGGTACAGAGCACCATGAACCAACCTTGCAACACTGGTCCTGAGCACCATGAATCAACCCTGCAACACTGGTACTGAGCACCATGAACCAAACCTGCAATGCTGGTACTGAGCACCATGAACCAACCCTGCAACACTGGTACTGAGCACCATGAACCAACCCTGCAACACTGGTACTGAGCATCAGGAACCTACCGTGCAACACTGGTACTGAGCACCATGAATCAACCCTCCAACACTGGTACTGAGCACCATGAACCAACCCTGCAGCACTGGTACTAAGCACCATAAACCAACTCTGCAACACTGGTACTGAGCACCATGAACCTACCCTGCAACACTGGTACTGAGCACCATGAACCTACCCTGCAACACTGGTACTGAGCACCATGAACCTACCCTGCAACACTGGTACTGAGCACCATGAACCTACCCTGCAACACTGGTACTGAGCACCATAAACCAACCCTGCAACACTGGTATTGAGCACCATGAACCTACCCTGCAACACTGGTACTGAGCACCATGAACCAACCCTGCAACACTGGTACTGAGCACCATGAACCAACCCTGCAACACTGGTACTGAGCACCATGAACCAACCCTGCAACACTGGTACTGAGCACCATGAACCTACCCTGCAACACTGGTACTGAGCACCATGAACCTACCCTGCAACACTGGTACTCAGCACCATGAACCAACCCTGCAACACTGGTACTCAGCACCATGAACCAACCCTGCAACACTGGTACTCAGCACCATGAACCAACCCTGCAACACTGGTACTCAGCACCATGAACCAACCCTGCAACACTGGTACTGAACACCATGAACCAACCTTGCAACACTGATACTGAGCACCATGAACCAACCCTGCAACACTGGTACTGATCACCATGAATCAACCCTGCAACACTGGCACTGAGCACCATGAACCAACCCTGCAACACTGGTACTGATCACCATGAACCAACCCTGCAACACTGGCACTGAGCACCATGAACCAACCCTGCAACACTGGTACTGATCACCATGAACCAACCCTGCAACACTGGCACTGAGCACCATGAACCAACCCTGCAACACTGGCACTGAGCACCATGAACCAACCCTGCAACACTGGCACTGAGCACCATGAACCTACCCTGCAACACTGGCACTGAGCACCATGAACCTACCCTGCAACACTGGCACTGAGCACCATGAACCAACCCTGCAACACTGGCACTGATCACCATGAACCAACCCTGCAACACTGGTACTGATCACCATGAACCAACCCTGCAACACTGGCACTGAGCACCATGAACCAACCCTGCAACACTGGCACTGAGCACCATGAACCAACCCTGCAACACTGGCACTGAGCACCATGAACCAACCCTGCAACACTGGCACTGAGCACCATGAACCTACCCTGCAACACTGGCACTGAGCACCATGAACCAACCCTGCAACACTGGCACTGAGCACCATGAACCTACCCTGCAACACTGGCACTGAGCACCATGAACCTACCCTGCAACACTGGCACTGAGCACCATGAACCAACCCTGCAACACTGGCACTGATCACCATGAACCAACCCTGCAACACTGGTACTGATCACCATGAACCAACCCTGCAACACTGGCACTGAGCACCATGAACCAACCCTGCAACACTGGCACTGAGCACCATGAACCAACCCTGCAACACTGGCACTGAGCACCATGAACCTACCCTGCAACACTGGCACTGAGCAAAGCTCAAGGGACTCCAAGTGAACATTTTCAACTGTCCCTACAACACCTGGCACACCTAGTCTTTGTCTATTTCTTCCCGTCTTCATCACGTCGCTTGGCTGTGTACGGTCATCTTCCTTCTGGTGTGCCTC